>NC_090751.1:57072410-57089910 GCF_036898095.1 Palaemon carinicauda
TCGCCTTTAGTAAATACAAGGTACTAAAGGGGAAGGATGTAATCATTTGGGTAGATATATACTGTATGTTAGTGCATCAGTGAGAAATTATTAATATGTAATTTGAAATGTATATTATGAAAATGGTGCTAGTTTAGTAAAGATAATTGAATTTACATTTTATACTGAGTATTTAGACCATCTAAACAGTAATATAGAAAAGTAAAGGGTGTAGAAGAGGTTGAGTAAGGAGGTTGAGTGAGATGGGGAAATTTTAGTACTCATTATCTTAGAGACGTGATAAGGTTCTGTTTACTTGAAAATCGACTTAATGGCATGCGAAGTACTGTGATATAACTGATTTTGTACATACCAGTGGCTTCCGTTAGCAAGTAAGGCGGTTCGTAAAGTGGTGTTTGCGCATGTTCTCTGATAAGCAAAATTGAAATGCTTTTTCGAGGGGTTGTCAAATAATCTCTCATATTGCTAGAGTTTATCTTCCAGGAAGTGGGGTGGGTCAAGGTTGATGGGATGGAGGAGAGTTTAGGAGTTTAGCCACCATAAAACTAGGGTACAGAGATTATTTTGCATGCGTAGCGCAGCCTTGGGTGAGTCAAGAGTTAAGAGGGTTAGATTTGCGTGCAATAGAGCCGTGTCCAAAGAGGATTATTAGTACATTCTTGAAGACGTTATCTGGAGGACAGCTAGCGATAGAGGAAAGCTGTTGGGAGGACTTAATAGGGCTTAGGTCAACGAGGGCGACTTCATACTTGCTGCTTCAAATCTGATTGAATCGTAGACTCTGCTTGCATATTGTATGAGATAGGCCACGAGGCTGATTGCATGTTGTTCACAGTTTTCATCAGTGGGGTCGTACGTCTAATGCTGCATTTATTGATGTTTTATCTATGATAATGGCTAACAAGCCTTCCCACTTGAATACTTCCCCATTCCGGGATCTTATTTGCTTAAGTGAGTCTTGTCAGATGTTTCAAGAAGATAATGTAAAGGGTGGGAAAGTTCTTGGGAGTTTCTGAATGATGGGGCAATGCGGAGCAAGACCCTAACTTGCTACCCTGTTCGTACTCAGCAGGAGATTTTTCCGGAAATCTCATTCTTGTGAATTTACGATTTATCATCGCTCTTTTCTTACGGTTTGCGATAGCATCTCCGATGACTTGCAGCATGGGAGAATTTGATGCACGAAGTCGTCTTGCTTTAGAAATAGGTCCATCGTTCTTTAGACTTTTTTTAAATTTAATTTTTATACTCTTTTTTTTTTTATTGTATTTGGTGTCAGTAACGGGGTCCAAGTGAAACACCAAATATATATCGGGAAATCTCTCTCTCTTTTTTTTTTTTTTTTTTTTTTTTTTGCATAAAGCTTTTAGATTTGGTAAGTGTTATCAGTTAATGCCGAAGACAGCCTTAAAGTTAATTCACTTTACCTGTGACTTCCTTTCCTTATATGTTTATATTGACGTTTATATATTAGTTTTTGATTGACATATTTCTTAGAGCACTTAATCCAAGACTAATGTAAATTATTTATTTTTACTTTTATCAGATACAGGGGCAATAATATTCATATTATATAGATAAATGGTACATAATGCCCTTAAAAATAGCAATTCTTGCATTTATTTTGGCTGATAGGTTTTTTAAATAATATGTCATGAGATTTGAACCCATGTATGGTATATTGTGGAGACGAAATGCATAAATTGTAATTTTTATTGTTGTTGGAGATTACAGTCACAAAAATAATATATTGAGGCGATACGTGTCCAGTCCAGGAACGATATGAGAATCATTACTAAGATTAATGTGCAGTTGTCAATAAAATTTTCCTCTCACAATTATTGGCATGGGGAAATACTCGATTATAGATGAATTGAATGCATTTCAGAAATTTTACTGTGCTCTGCATCTATATTTGGTAGCTATGGGTGATGGCCAGACTGGGGTTCGAGTCCCGCTGAAATTCGTCAGTTCCTTTGGTCGCTACAACTTCACCATCCTTGTGAGCTGAGGATGGGTTGATTTGGGAAGCCTATAAGTCCATCTGCTGAGTCATCAGCAACCATTGCCTGACCCTCCTTGGTCCTAGCTTGGGTGGAGAGAGGGCTTGGGCGTTGATTATATGTATATATGACCAGTCTCTAGGGCATTGTCCTGCTTGATAGGGCAATGTCACTGTTCCTTGCCTCTGCCATTCATGAGCGGACTTTAAACCTTTATAGTTATAGGTAGTAGGTTGGCCAGGGCTCCAGCCACCCGTTGAGATACTACCGCTAGAAAGTTATAGGGTCCTTTGACTTGCCAGACAGTACTACATTGGATCCTTTTTTTCTGGTTACGGTTCACTTTACCTTTGCCTACACATACACCGAATAGTCTGGAATATTCTTTACAGATTTTCCTCTATCCCCATACACCTGATAACGCTGAGATTACTAAACAATTTTTTTTCACCCAAGGGGTTACCTACTGCACTGTAATTGTTCAGTGGTTACTTTCCTCTTGGTAAGTGTAGAAGAGACTCCATAGCAATTCTTCTAGGAGAAGGACACTCCAAAATCAAACCATTGTTCTTTAGTCTTGGGTAGTGCCATAGCCTCTGTACCATGGTCTTCCACTGTCTTGGGTTATAGTTCTCTTGCTTGAGGGTACACTCGGGCACGCTATTCTGTCTCATTTTTCTTCCTCTTGTTTTGTTAAAGTTTTTATAATTTACATAGGAAATTTTTTATTTTCATGTTATTGTTATTAATATATTTTATTTTTCCTTGCTTCCTTTCCTCACTGGGCTATTTTCCTTGTTGGGGCCCCGGGGCTTATAGCATCCTGCTTTTCCAATTAGGGTTGTGGCTTAGCAAGTTAAAATAATGATAATAATACACGTTAAATTTTATCGATTCTCTTTAAACCTCGTGATAGGGAAGTCTGACTTGTTCTATATTGGTCAAACAAATAATACTTCATTTGGGTGTTTTTTAGTAATTATGTTAGCTGCCCTAAACGTAGGCGTTTTACTTACTACTTATTATCGTAAACCAAGAAAATTAGTTTTATTGGCTCCTAATGTTGTTTTGTCGGCCCAGATTTTTATAAGGATGGTAGTTGGAATTATAATTACCTTTCTGTTAGTGTGTTTACGTGCATATAAGTGGGATAGTGAGAGAGAGAAAAAAAATATTCTCGAGTTACAGTTATATATGCCCATGTGGCCAGTTGCCGTTGGTTGTAGGTTGCCTTTGACCTAAAATATAAAAGCTACTTTGTGATACGGAAGTAGACAGCTGAATATGTTGGTCTTGCATCACCTTGTTAACGAATGTGGTCTGATCTTATTTATTTATTTATATTTAAAACAAGTTTTCTAAACTTTTCGGCTTCTTTTTATTATATCTTTGTACATGGCTAAACCCACCATTTATCTAGTATGTATGTGTAAGGAAATGTCACAAAATCAACGTTTATAAGTTAAATGATTTTTTTACATATTCGAGATTTTACATTAATATATACAGTATATGTATATATATATATATATATATATATATATATATATATATATATATATATATATATATATATATATATATATATATGTATATATATATTTATATATATGTATATATATATATATATATATATATATATATATATATATATATATATATATATATATACATATATATATATATATTTCCCTTAATATTTAAAGATAATTCATGAATAGACTCATGCATGTGTTATTGAAGATTTTATTCTGGGAGTATTTTACCCTTTCGTTGCCCGATTTACTTTATTATCCCTTTACCTCTAATATTCATAAGTGTATATTGGTATTCTTGGAGCTGACACCACCTTTCTTGCCAATTACATCTAGAAATAGATTAATGAGGGTTCTCTTCTGATAATATTCATATTTCAACTTTCACTTTGATAAAGAGGCACTTCTTTGGTTGTAATGGTGGTTGTACGCGTATGTGTGCAGTTATTTATTTATTTATATATACTGTATATATATATATATATATATATATATATATATATATATATATATATATATATATATATATATATTTATATATATATATTACATATATGATATATATCATAAATTATATATATATATATTTATATATATATATATATATATATATATATATATATATATATATATATATATATATATATATATATATATATATTTATATATGTATTTCGGATAAAATTTGGATGTTGATGGACATACATAATCGGTTATGCTTACTCGGAGAATTTGAATAATTATACAGAAAAATTACTTATGTTGTATTTGATCACAATTCTTCCTTTTCCTGTTTGTCATATTTTATTGTAGTTTTTTATAATAATACCTTAATTTGTTGCATTATGGAATATGATGAGAGAGAGAGAGAGAGAGAGAGAGAGAGAGAGAGAGAGAGAGAGAGAGAGAGAGAGAGACTTGGCTTGCTTTCCCATAAGTTATATTGCTATATGCTGTCTTCTCGATCGCTATTATTCATGCCGAAGGGAATATTTATGATAGCATTAGCCAATATCACAATGGAGGTAATTAACCTTTCCGTTAATATATCTCTATCATGTGTCATTCTCTGGAGATATAATAATGAAGAGGAAAAGAATGAAAGAAGGAAACCAACAAGAGCAAAAGTAATAATGATTCAAGTAATGAAATTATTTTTAATGTTAAAATTTATCATTATTATTATTATTATTATTATTATTATTATTATTATTATTATTATTATTACTATTGTTGTTGTACGCCTAACTCTGAAAAAGGTCTTAAGACATAGATGTGAGGTATAACGGTGTCTTTGTAAAAGGAAAAGGGAAAGAGTAGAATGTACATATTATAAGAGTGTGGTGAATGTTGTAGGGAATTATCTGCATAGTCTCTGCTGAGTAAAGATGGTTGAAAGCCAATAGTATGTTGTTAAAGTGAAGCCATGGTTAAAAGGTTAACATAGGTTAAGATGTGGATGAAAATGTTTTGAGATGCTTTCGTCATGCAGGGATTTTAGTGATGGTTTTTGAAAACGTATAATGGAAAGTGTTACTGAAAGCAAGCAAGTATAAAAAGGTGTATAGTGTTTAGTTATTAAATACAAAATTATTACTATTAAAGTTCATGAAGTCTGAAAATACGCACAGCAGCCATAAGATATAAATATCACAGTACAGGGAAAGTCGACCTGACGTTGTTGAAAACTATCCGTGTTTTATGCGTCTTTTATTCAATTTGTTTGTTATTCATAGGTATCATCTTTAATTCAGAATTCAAGGGTGTAATTATAGCATTAATTCATTTTCTTTACTGAAACTACCCCTCACAAGAGGTGGAGATAAAGTAGGAAATTATTATTAACGTGGGATTTTGTGCTTTCAGGTGATGGAAAGTTTCGATAACATGGTGTGGAACGAGTTCAAGATATGATTTTTCTGACGTACAATGAATGGAGAGAGGATGTCCAGCGAGGGATGTCAAGTTGCAAACTAGGTCATTAGCGATACTGACGGAATGATCATTTGTGGAAGTCGTAGGTAAGGATTAAAGCTCAAAATGTAATGTTTACTAATTTGTTTGGTCCTTTGTTGCTGCTGCCAGGTAATGATGGCTAAGGTACAAAGAGAACGGGTTTAACTCATCTGTTTGATTATGCAGAAGCCTCTCTTCCATGAGTCCTCAGAAGAACCTGGAATTGAGAACATGACCTGACTGAATAATGATGGACCAGATGTTACAGAGCTCAAGCATTATTTTGCTTATTTCTCTACTATATTTTAGTTCATTCGTGTTTGTGCTTATTTAAGAATTTTTATTTGTTTTCTGCCATCGTGTGATTTTTTCTCTATTTTCCCCTTATGACGCTGAAGTTGCCCTTTTTTTTTTTTTTTTTATTCAGATGCAACTGCATTCGTTTCTTAAACTGCAATCCTGATATATTCAGAAAATTTATATAAATATTTCCTATCTGGTTACCTGCTGTTCGATTTCATTAGACCTTATATATTTAGATATTTATATGAAACATTAGATATTTATAGAAAATATTTTCAGCTACAGTATTTATGTGTGACTTTTATAAAAAGACTAGCTTGTATAAAGAATTCTTATATTGAATGCCTTTTTGTGTGTGTAATTATATATATATATATATATATATATATATATATATATATATATATATATATATATATAAATTCATGTATATATATATTTATATATATATATATATATATATATATATATATATATATATATATATATTTATATATATATATATATATAATATATATATAATATATATATATATATAGATATATATATATATATATATATATATATATATATATATATATATATATATATATATATATATATATATATATATATATATATATATATATGGTTATTGGCCTTACATCAAGTATTTTTGCTTCCTTAATAACATATGGCACACATTATTATTGATGTTTAAGTATGATGCTTCGTCTCTAGTAAAATAATTTGTAGAGATTTTGGTCCTCCAATGATACTCTGAAAGTTTTCTCCGCGTAAATGCCCGCTGCGAAGCAGAAGATAAGTGGTAAAAGTGAATAAATGATATAAAAAGCATTGCCATATATTCGTACACATGAAAGATTGCTTTTAATTTAAGCGGTTCGGCACAAGATCAGGTTGCAGTTGACAAGTCTTTATTATTTAGATTCAATTTCATGGTTTTAGACCACGATTTCTTGTTAGTGGCGCCTAGACACACACACACACACGCACACACACACACACACACACATATATATATATATATAAATGTGTGTATGCATATATATAGATGTATGTATGTATGTGTGTATGGGTATGTGCGCGCGCGCTCGTGTATGCGGACATATTCTACCATACGCCGTTTTTTCTTTGGACGCAATGACTAACCCCATTGGTCCCATGTTCTTTTTCCAGAGTTCCCAAGTACAGACGAGAACCAGTGTTGCAAAACTTCATTGATTTTTTATATATATATATATATATATATATATATATATATATATATATATATATATATATATATATATACAGTATATATATACATATATATATATATATATATATATATATATATATATATATATATATATATATATATATAAAATATATATATATATCTTTCTGAGTGGGGATACCTTAACCAAGTGGAAGGGTTTTTGTATCGTCATGGTAAGCAAAGCTGTACTAGTCAGGGCCACCCATGCTAGGTTGGTTTGAAATGAGCGATCAGACCAGAATTCTCCCACATCACTAATCTGCAGTGGCCAGCGTTGTCGTGAAAATGGCCAAACCTTAGACATGACCAAGACATGTCTGAGGCTTTTGTCCTTCAGTTGTCTAGAAATGGCCTCGCTTGTTTATATATATATATATATATATATATATATATATATATATATATATATATATATATATATGTATATATGTATGTATATAGCTATATATAGTGTGTGTGCATGCATATGTGCACTCTTGTATAGGACATAATATTCTCAAGTTGCAGACGTTTGCAGATTTCTATCGATTAACTTTGAACTGAAAAGTTTTTATTTTATTAAAGTTAAACTTTCTATCAGGTTAGCAGAGTTTAGAGACTTCGGTACAGTCTGGCCATTCCATTAGGGAGCAGGTTCGTCATCGTCGTGTCCTTGACCATAAAAATTCCCCGTTAGGGCAGCAAAAGCAGCCGCTGATAAATCCCGACCTTAAAAGTGGTTCGTGATGAAATGTAGTTCTTTCCTCCACGAAAAAGAGTGAATGAAAATCAGTACACGAAAATCAATCCGAAGACAGACTGATGATGAGACAAGGCTGTACGATGATTTCGACTTGGAAATCTCATCTCTGAGGGTTTTCGTAAGTGATTAGAAACCCATCAGTTCCTGTGATGAACGTATCTGAACGGACCCTCATTACAAGGTTGGCGGGGTTGTTCACTTGTCAATCAGCCTGACAGGGCATGGAGTTTTAAGTCTCTCATACAAGCAGGGTGGGAAAGAAATGGGTGGGGGAGAGGACAGGTCTTGAGCCAAAGAATTTATAGTTTCTGTTCTGTTGTTTTAGGGTTATTGTTGTGAAAAGTTTGCAGCTCTCTCTCTCTCTCTCTCTCTCTCTCTCTCTCTCTCTCTCTCTCTCTCTCTCTCTCTCTCAATTACGCATTTAGCACTCTAATACATTTATCTCCTATTATAAAGTGGTTCGTGTGTTAGAAGCACGAAAGTAGAAAGAACCACAGCTTCCTCAAAGAATTCTGTCACGTTATTACTGCAGTATTTCTACAGTTGTTGATATCAACCTTGGGAGAGTTTCTCTACTTGTAACTTAACATCGTACTGTAAGATTTTGATATTCATAATTACATAGGGACCCAACTAAAGAGGATTTGCTAAACCCTCACTTCAAATTTTTCTTGGTAAGGTGATAGTCATTGTCGTGAACAAGGACTGTCAGTTACTTCTTCAGGACTAATTTTATTGTAGAATTAAGTTCTCCTATCAACGATCAACACATTGCTTAAGTTTATTTTGTTGTAAATCTTAAGCTCTATTATGTTTAGTTTGCAGAAAAAGTCTCACGAAAACTGCCACAATACATAACAAACCACAGGCATCATTAATGTGTCTATATTTTTTTTTTTATAAGTGTTATGTATATCTTTCAGACGCAGTCGTCCCCATTGCATAGCTATAGCCTTTGATATAATTAATGATTGCTAGTAGCAATTCCTCATGGATAGTGGTTATACTTAGAATTATAGGTATATCTTTGTTTTCGTTTTTGTTTTGTTTCCTCCAAAATTTATGCTAACTGGTTGTTTTATACATATATATATATATATATATATATATATATATATATATACATATATATATATATATATATATATATATATATATATATATATATATATATATATATATATATATGTGTGTGTGTGTGTGTGTGTGTGTGTGTGTGTGTGTGTGTGTGTGTGTGTGCGCGCGCGCGTCAGATTATAAGATCCACAACAGCGTGTAGTTAATGTGCACTGATGTGTATATTTCAGAATCCTTTATTTTGGTAGAAGATTTCTTCTTTCTATCGATTGCCCTAGCTAGAGGTAAACTATAGGAAATCTAATTCCCACAACTCCTGTGATTATCTAAATTTATTTGACGTCTTTTGGCAAAACGTGTAAATAGGTATGCTGAAGGAAATCTGATCCCCAGTTTACAGTTTGGCTTTCGCAAAACCATTATTACATGTGATTCTCTGTTTACAACTTCCAACTCTATAAAGAAAGCCCTTGATTGTAGTTATTAATTTCGTATAAAAGGCGTTGATTTTAGTGCTGCCTTTGACTGTGTCAATCATGACGCCCTTGTATTCAAACTTAAACAGTTGGGAGGGCCTTTTCTTAGCAGTATTAATGAATTTTTAAGTAATATATTACAAAGATCAGTAGTCGATGAGTACCACAGTGACTATAGAAATGTTATATTTAGTGCCCCTGAGGGTAGTGTTCTCGGTCCATTATTTTTTATACTATTTACTCATGATATGGTGTTTGGCTTGGCGAACAAAAGTTGCTGTATATACTGATTATGCTTTCTCTCTCTCTCTCTCTCTCTCTCTCTCTCTCTCTCTCTCTCTCTCTCTCTCTCTTTGCATTAATACCATCTAACTAGAATTAGTGCATGGTGCAAATTATTGAGGGTGAAGTTGGACCTTAACAAAACTCAAATTATGATTGTAATTAGGCCAAGGACAGTGGCTCCTCAGCATCCAGATCTTTGCATTAAGAGTGTCTCTTTAACTGCATAAAGCTCATTTAAGAATCTGGGTGTGATTTGCAAAATTATTTTTGAGAAAAAATTTATTCTGATTCATTTTCAATTCCACAAAAATGGCATATTAAGAAAGTCTTTAAAGATTTTCGACGATGAGTGTCTAAAGGTGCGATTAGATTGTAGAGTTTTTTCCGAGAGTTGCTCTCAGACAGCTGCTCTATGGAATGTAAACAGGCTGTAGAGGACTCTCCGAGATTTTCTCTCTACTCTCGCGAGTGTTTCTCTTCTCTCGCGCATGCTACAGTCTAAACACTTTAGACAGCACGCTCGTAGAGCTAGGTTGTAGCTCTCCACTCTCTCCAGAGAATATTCAGATCTCTGAAAGTTTTCGTTACTCTCGCGAGAGAACATGTGCCAAAAAAGTGGAATAAAGACCAAACAATTGCATTAATTCAGCAATACGAGAAATTTCCTGAACTGTGGAATGTGACTTTGCTTGAGTACAGAAACAAAGAGCTGAAAATTAGTAAAATTAAAGGAATAGCTGAAAACTTGGGAATTAGCAAAAAAGAAATTACAAGGAAATGGCACAATATCCGGAGTCTAATGTGTACTGAAGCTAGAAAATTAAAGAAAAAATATGGGAGTAGAGCTGAAGAAATAATTAGTGTAAAAAAAAATAAGAAATAAAAAAAAAACACTACCCACAAACACACACACACACACACACACACACACTTCAATACCCGTTATTTTTAACGAGCACGTGCACTAGATTATTTGTTATTATTATTTGAAAAAAAAAAATATATTAGATAAAATTAATTCAAATAAATGCTTAAAATTTACATATTTAATCTAAATATTTGAATTTAACGGGAACGTGCAGTAGATTATTTGTGTTATTATTATCAAAAATAAAAATATTAAATACATTTAATTTAAATAAATGATTAAAATTTAAATATTTAATTTAAATATTTGGATTTAACGGGCACGTGCACTAGTTACTTTGTATTTATATGTTATGCTTTCTTATCCTAACCTATTCTCCCTCACTTACTGCTCACTCCAGCATTTTTTTTGTGTTTACACAGTGTTATATAAAATTCTTTATTTCTTCAGGAACTGACTAGCTCTGAATTGATCTGGAAACGGGAATCAACTAGAGCAATCTGAAAGTATTAATTTGGAAATAGGAACCCCCAAACATACGAAGTTCTTATAGCTCGATGTATCTTCCTCAAACAATTTTCTAAATAATTTTGCATGTGCTTCATCTTCTCCCCTTTTGCTTATCCATTTTCAGACCCACATACTTCTTTTCCTTTTCTTTTTCACTTCGTTCATAATTATTAATGCAGCAGCAACACGGTACTTTTGAGACATGTTCTCTCAACCCTCGCTAGTCGTCGACTGAAACTGGCTCCAGTGTAAATAAATGCGCGAGAAATCTTACCCGACTCTCAGACACTTTCTCTCGCGACACTCACTCACAGCTCTCGGAGAGAAAAACTTGCTGGTAGTATAAACACGCTGTAGAGAAAGTCGCGCGAGAGTAGCCGTCTCTCGGGAGAGTTTACTCTCCAGTCTAATCGCACCTTTAAGAAATATTTTGATTCTTTCATTCTACCGTATTTCGAGCATTGTTCTGTCTGTTTGCAGCTGATGACTCATGTTTTTGGATACAAACTTATGGTCTACTAAACTCCTTATTCCAGATCTGTTTATTAATATATGCACCGTCGTTCAGTTAGTTCTTAAAACATGTTGAATAATATTTTTCATAATTAAGATCATCCATGGCTTTCAGATCTTCCCAGACTGTACCATCCTGTACCTAGTTATAGGCATTGCAGTTAATTCCAAAAGTTATGCCTTTTCCTTTGTAAGGTACTTTCCTACACACTATTCTAGAAGTGTTATTCCAGTTGAGACCAGATAGTGAAACGGTTTTCCTAATCTGGATCTTGAATCGGCGCAACTTCAGAAGATCAAACTGGCAGCAAATACTTCTCTGTTTAATAGGTTGACATGTTTCTTTATATTGTTAATACATTTGACAGATCTATTTTATCGTTGTTACTAAGCTTATATATATATATATATATATATATATATATATATATATATATATATATATATATATATATATATATATATATCGATCTATCTATATATATGTATATATATATATATATATATATATATATATATATATATATATATATATATATATATTTGTGTGTGTGTGTTTATCATCTCCATCTACGCCTGTTAACGCATAGGGCCTCGATTCGATTTCGCCAGTCGTCTCTATCTTGAGCTTTTAATTCAATATTTCTCTCTTTATCATCCTACTTCACGCTTCATAGTCCTCAGCAATGTGGGCCTGGGACTTCCAACTCTTTTAGTGCCTTCTGGAGCCCACTTAAACTTTTGACGAACTAATCTCGCTTGGGGAGTACGAAGAGCATGCCCAAACCATCGCCATCTACCCCTCAGCATGATCTCATCCACATTTAACTCTCAATATCCTTCTGAGAACTTTGTTTCATTGTCATACCGTGACTCATGTCCATACAATAACACTTATCTCACTAAACTGATATATAGTCTGATGTTTATGTGTAATTTCAGTCGATTTCATTTCCAAACTATACTCAACCTAGCCATGGTCTGATTTGCTCTTTTCACTCTTTCACAAAACTTTGATTTTAAAGACCATGTATTGGAGATCATAATTCCTAAATATTTAGATGATTCTACATCATTAATCCTTTCTTCTTCCCATATTTCATCTTCCAATCCATACTCCCTGCTCATTATATCTGTCTTTCTTTTATTATATTGACCCCAACCTCATTTGATATTTCATGCATTCTGGAAAGCAAGCCTTGCAAATTCTGTGGTGTTTTGCTAATAAGGATGGCACACACACACACACACACACACACACACACACACACATATATATATATATATATATATATATATATATATATATATATATATATATATATATATATATATATGTATATATATATATATACACATATACTCTCATCACGTGTCAACTTTTCGTGAATTCTACACGTGTGTGTGTATATATATATATATATATATATATATATATATATATATATATATATATATATATATATATATATATATATATATGTTTTATTATCTTTTATATGAAGTTTATTCTTTATTTCTCTATTGCGCTGGGCTTATTTCCGTGTTGGAACTTTTGGGCTTCTAGCATCCTTCTATTCCATCTAGGATTGTAGCTTTGTTAGTAATAATAATAATGTAAAGTAGAAATAGACAGTGATCAATACAGATAGGAGTCATATAGATAAAAAGATAATGCATGGATGAATATGACAAGTAATAATCTGTCACCTTGTTGCTTTTTTTTTATCAGTGCATAACATTAGTATAGATAAGCTTTTGTTTATTAGCGAACTTTTATCAGTAGAAACCCTTCCACATAAGCAAAAAAAAAAAAAAAAAAAAAAGAGTTCTAAGGTTAATGCATAGTTTTATATAATTTAAAATCATTTGATAATCTTATAACAGTAGTTACCATTTCATAAATTTTATCAAGGGTACTTATTCGATTAATAGTATATTTAACAAGTATTCTAATTTCAAGGTTTAGATTTTATTCTTTGGCATATGTAAAACATGACCATTAGAAGGCAGCAGCCTAAGGCCAGTCATTTATCTTTACAGTATATTTATTGAAATTCATATGTTCTAAATTTTCTTTTGACGTAGTTTCTATTTGATGATATTGTTGAACTGAATAAGCATGTTGATGATTCCATTATTGCTCTATACTATTTCCATTATATTAGTAAGATGTGAAAAGAAATTCCCAACGTTGATTATCATACCGGTCTAACTGAGGAGTGATATAATCATCTTACAAAGCGAATCCCTGATCAATAGATGCTTTGTGCCTGACAAATTACTATATATATATATATATATATATATATATATATATATATATATATATATATATATATATATATATATATATATATATATATATATATACTGTATATGTATATATATGTATATATGTATATATATATATATATATATATATATATATATATATATATATATATATATGTGTGTGTGTGTGTGTGTGTGTGTGTGTGTGCGTGTGTGTATATGCAATCAATGTTGAAACCAAATGCCGTATACTAATTATGAAAAGATACGTCTAAAACCAAATTTGTTACTCAAAGTTTTTTTTTTTTTATTTATTGAACGGAGGGGAACTTCATAAATTGGTTGAAAGTGATCAATGTAGTGCTCATCACGTTCATATTTTACAGAACTATCATTATCATACCAATTTATGTTCTACTTCTTTTCCTCCATCTTGCTTCCGAACCTAACCTCTACTTTATGCTGTAACTCCCTGAGGGTATCAAGACTCTGAATAGCCTCCTCTACCTTGCGCCATGTCATATGGAACAAATCATATAAAACATCCTTCAACATCGTCCGCATAAAATCATAAATGCTGTACAAGATGACTGCTTGACTGCTACTTTTGATAGAGATTTCTACAGATAGATTTTACAGATGGTGTTGATTTCGGTTCAACTGCATGTCCAAGTAGAAAAACAGCGTTCATCATGATGTACATTATACAAGTAATAAACAAAATAATCATTTCAAATCTTAGTTTAATATTTTTCTTGAATTACATCTAACTCTGCATAATACTTGCCTCTCATCCTTTTATGGGATTACAGTATATCTTTTCTTCCGCATTCTCCTTTCCCTTTAATGTACCACTTCATGTACCACTTCAGTTCAACAAGATTTCCGTATATGCTGCATTCCCTAATTTCTCTTAGTTATCCCTCAACCCCTCCTCAAAGTGATAGCTAAACATGAGGTATTGACTTGAGGTCACCTATAATAATGGAAAAGTCAAAATAACAGGCATAATCGTCACGATTTCACTCGATACGGCTATTACTGAGGCTAGCGATCGCATCATGATCATTCATATTATAATAAAAAGAAATCGAAAGGAGACTCAAAGTGATAGAAGGACCCTGATGTGATAATGACATGATGTCTTCCCATCAAACTACTACCCCACCCCTAGCCATAAAAAACAAGAGGAAGAATATTTTCCGGAATTACCTCTCAGTACCAATGGAAATGATTATTATAAGCCCTTAAGGCAGGACTTCTAAGAGGGTTTTCTTTTGAATTGCCGTTGAAAGTTACACCTCTTCCAGGGAATTATAGCAGATTTCTATTCTTCCTACTTTTCTTCCTATTATAATTGTATTTTTGTTGGAAAGTTATGAAAGAGAGATTGATATCACGCTTAAGAGGAACGACAATTAGAAGTTTATCAAACTTCGAATGTTATGGAAAAAGGTCATGAAAGCAGCAAGTTGTGACATTTGACGTGATTAAGATGAAACATTCATCCGTCGACAGAAGTCTGGGTAAAGAAGCATGGATTTGAGCAAGGACATTTTCAGACGTGACATATAAGTAAAGCATGAAAATGGAAATGTGAAAAGGAGGCTTTGATCATAGTGAAGGCAAATATACTTTGATGTAGAGATAAATATTTCATCGCCAAGACATATTCCAGCTGATATATTTATACCGTCTTGGCATCAACTCCTGCCTCCCAGATCATGCCTAACCCCTGCCTCCATTGCTATTGATCTTCGTGCTGTGCGTGTAACGGGCTGGATTGATTTCGTGATTTCGTGAGTCAACAGGTCGAATTTCGATGTCTCGCACGAACCTTTAGGCTTTTCGGCGATGATACCAGAGATTATGTCAGCTGTTGAGGAGAGGAAGGAGGGGGTTGGGGTTGCAGAGGATTGGGGTAAAAGGTGTGAGAGACGAAGAGGGAAGAAGAAGCCGAGAAGATATGCAGGGAATGACAGTCGTTGGTTAGTGAGAGTGATGTAGGAACCTCGCTTAACCCTTGATTGACGGGTACGAGCGTCCAAACCGAGCCCTGAGTGAAAACTGATCTTTGATATGCGTGGTAGGCAGCTATGTATAGGTCATTTTTATGCTTAGTATCTCTCTCTCTCTCTCTCTCTCTCTCTCTCTCTCTCTCTCTCTCTCTCTCTAACCTTTAGAGGAAATCTCCGAGTGGATAGTTGACCTAGAATCTACTGTCAAAATATTTGCTAAATTTATACCGTTTGGACTCAAATGTAAAGTCATTCTTATATATTTTTCAGATTATTAATCAAGTAATTTAAAAGCATAGTAGGTGAATGTTCATGTACCATCTTCCCATTGTTTTTTAGTCTAAGCAGATCAGATTTTTAGATAAGAATATCTAGTAGATTAAACTTAGCTTTCAGGCTGGAAATGTACGTTAATAAAATGAAGCTATGGCTATATATATATATATATATATATATGTATGTATGTATATATATAAATATGTATATATATATATATATATATATATAGTGTATGCAAATAAAGTACATTATAAAATTATCCATCCATGGTTCTCAGAGTGATGAGCGTGGTAGGTAATCAGCATAGTCCAATCACTGGAGAGGGTTTGCTTTCATACTGTCAGTTAAGAGAATCGGCGTTGCATGTTGTTTCGTAGACTTTTCCTCCGACGTCTGATTGACAACTTAGATTTTGCGTTTTATCTCAGCTGCTGAAATACTTTTATCTTGTCTGACTTAATCATAAGCCAGAGTGATTCGTGAATTTGTGCTGTCAGCCAGTAAAGCAGGGCAACACTCATTATTTGCTTTCAGTGCGAGTTTGGCATTCTTGCATCAGTTCTCATTTAGAATGGAGAGATGAAAATGAGACTCCTGTCCGGAGTATCTAAATATATTTTTTTCACATTGTTCTGTTTTCGTGCAGAGAGAGAGAGAGAGAGAGAGAGAGAGAGAGAGAGAGAGAGAGAGAGATCTGTCGACAACTTCGTATGATTTCTTTCTCCATTATTATTATGGTCTTAGTGGGTTTTTCCTCCTTTCGTCCGTCTGCCTGTTACGCTTGTCTTGTAAACCACAATACTTCCTACACTGATCAGGACCTGTTGAAAGCCCGTGTAAAAGACCATCAATCTTAAATGTGCTTCAACGCACATCGGTTTTATCTGTTATTACGCACTTGTATTTTTCCAATAACCCTTTAAGGCTATTGCCAAAGGTGGAAATATATAGTATAGATTTTGTACACAACTGTAAACAAGGAAAAACGTTTATAAATTGAGAAATAGGAGGCTTATTTGGCATGTATACTTTGCTAATTAAATCCTTTCAGATGACACCAACGTTAGAGACTGTGACACTTTAGCTATCATCTTCATACTAAGAATAGTTGGTATTCTTGTTGCACAAACACATCTTGTTGGTAGGAAAAATATCGGAGTTATTTGCCATGCCAAGTACCATATTGTGCTGTCAACCTTTCATTACAAACTCGCCTCGAGAAGACTATGGTTGCTTTAATGCTCTCATGATGATCATTATTATTCCTGTTGCTGTTGTTGTTTATTATTCGGTGATGAAGTTGTTGTCGTAGTTGCTTTGGTAGTAAAAGAATTTACATAATATAGATACATATTTTGGAAAGACGTCAAATACATATGTTGAAGTAATCAGTGGATTTG
>NC_090751.1:57094910-57097410 GCF_036898095.1 Palaemon carinicauda
AGTTAGTTTGAGGCTAGGTTAGGGTCGATATACAAACCCAAGCTTATCAAACTTCTTTAAGCTATTATTTAGGCTGTAAATCATTGAAGAATTGCCTGAAGCAGTGTGATGTCTTGAACGTTAAATTATGCGATTTAATGAGCGTTGTCTAGTAATTGGCCATTGGGTAGTTTTACGGGGCTATTGTATATTCTTCATTCGCACTACTTTTTTTCTATGCTTAAAACAGTCTTGATTTAATCAGATTAGAAAAGTAATATTTTTAAGTATAGAGTCCTTTCAATGACGTCACTGGGAATCGCTGGCGGCCATGCTGGAGGACATACAAAGCGAAAACATAGCGGCTGCTACAGCGAAAATGGACAATGAGAGCGACTTTGTCAAACAATTGTCGGGTGATGATAAGCGTTTTTACAAGCAGAAACTCGATCTAATTGATGGCCTAGATCCATACCAGATGCAGAATTCATTCAACTTATGGCACATGCAATTCAGATGCTTTTTAAACTTACAAAGGCAGAACATGAGTTGGCATACATTTCCATTGAATAATCTGCTTCCAGAATATGTTGTTTTTCCCTTTAATGCTTTTAAGTCCAAAATTAGATAAACACTGGGCCAATGAAGAGAGTGTTTATAATTATAAAGCTAATATTGATCATTTAGCCTAACCTTGTGTATTATAATTTTTGATTGTCAAAATGTATGTAAAAGTTTTGCATTATAATGTCAAATCTTTATCAGTTCATGCCTAACCATTGCGTTTGTGTTTGGTTACAAATGCTATAATTTCTTATATACATATAAACATATGATGGACAAACTCTATTGTAATGCTCTTGGATGATCGTTTTGCCTCCTTACAATTAAATTTAATTATTTTTTCGATGTTTCATATATAAGCTGAAGACCCCTTCAGGTTATACCAGCTTTCAGATATTATTATTTTTATTATTATTATTATTATTATTATTATTATTATTATTATTATTATTATTATTATTATTATTATTATTTATAATCAATGTTTATTCATCACATAGGCCTGTATGTCTGCACAATTTAATACACAAATTAAAATAAATATAAATATACACTTAATTATATATAGGCATGAGCACCTTGACGAAATAGAGACCTAGGTAAGTAGCCTTTGTTAATATAGCCAATATGGGCGCTTTTAATTTTTGTTTTGAAAATCTGAGATGCCCCTTTTGATGTTTAAAAATTGAGATGCCCCCTCCCCCACACACACTACACACAGAACTGACGATGATACTTTTGAAGTCACCCATGCGATCGGATATAGCATGTTTACACAGGAATAATAATACTTTTAGGGCCTAGCCGAGACTGACCTGATATGAAATGATCAGAACAGATACGTGCCCAGGGTAGTGAGGATTCATGTAGATCAGCCCGTGATATTCTGGTCAACCACAGGTCACGTCTGCGCTTGGATAATTCTTCTGTATCTTTGTCCTGATTCTGAATAACTGCCGGTATGCGGTAGAAACTCTTGTCTTCATTGTCCTCGATTCCTACAACCAACAATAGCGCAAAAACTGGGCATTGTGTAAATGTGAATGTGATGAGATGGCTAACTATTCAAGAGTTCAACCACCGCTATTCACTGAACGCGTCTTTGTATGTCCTCCAAGATGGCGGACCGGAAGATTGATGACGTATAATGAAAGGACTCTATTAGCGTTGAAAAGGATTGATTATGAAGGAAGGTTCACCAGATACCCATTATAGAGACATATGGAAATATCTTTATTATTATTTATTCAGAAGAAAATTTTAATCTCATTACCAAAGTGAAGTTCCTCAAATATGTCCTGGTGTTGGTCAGCAGTCTATTTAAGTACTCTGTCAAAAGGGGGATCTGGAATGGTTCGCCAAAGACTATGGGGAATTATCATCCTTGGTTTGGTTTCACTAATTAATGTCGCTCAATCAGTAAATTTCATTTTCTGTATGATGAGTTTGAGGAAAACTGTGATCTTTTGTTTAAGAGTTTGGTTCGCCATTTAATATATCTTGGCAATCCTCTTATGTCCCACTTAAATTCAAATCATTCTAGATATTTGTATAGAAATGATTTTAATTGATATTCTGTGGGTTTCAGATCCTATGAAACAAAATAAAAATACGAGGTTTATATTAATCTAGAGAATGTCCAGCGGTTGTTGAAATTTGTGATCTTATATTGGTCTTTTCATAGTGATTGAGACTAAAGTACTTTATTTATATATATGTATATATATATATATATATATATATATACAATACTCTGAGTATTTCAACAAACCGTTGATTATCCTTAGTAAGCTAAAATTTTATTTCCTCTTGGATGTGTATTTAGTGATGTAATTTCTCTGTAACCCATTCTTGCATAAATGATTAGCTGTTATTCAGTCCGCTAGGTGCTATATTTTGTTGCTGGATTGAAATCTAGTAGCCTTGCAGGCTCCAGCCCCAATTTATTTAGCACAAA
>NC_090751.1:57102410-57127410 GCF_036898095.1 Palaemon carinicauda
TTTAATTTATTGTAAATACCACATCTGCAAACTATAAATGTGAATTGCTGCATAGTGGGAAATAATATAATCGTTATCAGTAACCATCGACTTATGAACCTATTTATATTATGATGTCCATAGGAAAATGTGACCGCACAACTGTCCTGAATCACCTTAAGTGAAGCCGTGAATGTTTTGCTGTCAGTTTAAATTCTTTACTAACTGTTGATATTGACAATCTTCTTTTTCATAAACAATACAATCAACGATATTGTGACGTGTACATCCCATGCGGGTTGAAAGGCAAATGTATAGTTTCTTTAAAAGTCTATTCCCAAACGTATTCCATGGGCATGTAAAAGAGGGAGTAGAATCCAGAGAAAAAAAGATGGAGCTTGATCGATCTTTTAACATTAAATCAGAATTGTAGATGCAAAATGGGACTGGCCGAATCGTTTCGAAGAAACATTACCTTGTAGTTTATCTTTAACTTGGTGACCACTCTACGCTACTAAAGAGGATCGAAATTTATAATCGCTATTGCATTCCTGACAATTGTGTTAAAAAAGGGAAATTGAGAGTACTTTTAATGATGTAAAAGAATTTGACTTACTCGATCCTTCTTAGCTTACTGCCGTCTGTACGCATGATTAAAAAAAAAAAAACGATAAAGAAAATTATGAAAAAATTTAATTATTAGTGATGGTGTCTAGATTTCTCAAATTATCAATACTTTATGTAAAATCACGTCTTCTTCATAATAAGCGTTGTTACTTGTATTGCATAGTTTATTAAGGAATCTTTCTATTACATCATGCTTTAGGGTGACGCTAGTATGTGTTTCTTTGCAGACAGCGAATTCTAGCAAACAGGAAAATAAAGAATAACCCAATGAAAGGTGTTTTGACGATGGGTATCTATTTCGTCCGGAGAAGCTATACTAGAAATTAAGAGTACCCCTGGTACATTTAATTTACATTTGCAATAATTTTCAGATTGCATATTTTAAGTTTTGTCTCTTACAGAGAAGTTTGATAAAAAGAGGAATAGTAGTCAAGACTAAGGAGAAAAAGCAGTGGCACATACCACAAATGTCGAAAGCAAATAGAGTCCATGACGAAGAGTTGAATTTCAAGTGGCAAGTGAAAGGTGGTTTTGAGAAGGAGAAAACGTTAAAACACGATGTATGAGTAGGAACAAGAGAAGGCGTCTTACATCCTAAGAAAACCGCTTCATCGTACCTGTTAAAGAAGCTCAATATTTTAACGAAAATGCTTTTGCTTGCTTTTTATCTTTTTGTGTGTGCATCATATTTCCTTAATTAATAACTACAGTGTGTGCATGTTTGTC
Organism: Palaemon carinicauda; assembly: GCF_036898095.1. Lineage (NCBI taxonomy): Eukaryota > Metazoa > Arthropoda > Malacostraca > Decapoda > Palaemonidae > Palaemon > Palaemon carinicauda. The sequence goes on from NC_090751.1 coordinate 57,103,743, forward strand.
TTTAAAAGGAAATTGTACTGATGTTTAGTGTCTTAATTACGCCCCGTGTAAATACGAGTGTAATTGTATTTAATTGTTTAATTTCTACATTCATGGACTTCGTGTATCGGATAGTTTAGTGTATTAGGATGGGAGTTGGTAATCTGTATAGCAAGCTTTTAACGCAGATCATGTAATCATGTATCTGATTAGTAAGTATTGTATATGTTTCTCCTTTGACATTTTTCGTGATCCAAGTTGAATATTTTCCCATTTGTCAGCTTTGGTATATTCCACATGGATGAAAGTTATCTCCAGAGAAAACACTACAGACTACCTTTGTCCATCTGATAATTTTACTCGCTTCCCGTGTCTCCTACCTCTCCTTCCCTTCTCTTCCCTCTCTCCGTTCCGCAATGTCGGTCGACATGCCACGATTTATTGAAAAATCATATCCTCCGTCAGGCAATGGCCCTGAAGTTCAAGCCAACGATTTTTTTTTCCAGCACACCTATTGTTGCTTAAGTTTTTGATTACGCTATGTCCCATCCCAATTTGGATTTTCCATCTTAATTGTTTTTCATGAATCAATATATCGTCCGTGAAATTTTGTGAAAGAAAGTAATATCATTATTATGATTTTGTCATGAGTAGTTCTTTCGTAATTTGGCTGTAGTGAAGCTTAATATATATATATATATATATATATATATATATATATATATATATATATATATATATATATATATATATATATATATATATATATATATACATATACATATACATATATATGTATATATATGTGTATATATATATGTATATATATATATATATATATATATATATATATATATATAAATATATTATAATATTACGACAAGCAGCTTATGTAAATTCCCATGCTCCCAAACTCACCTGGTTTATATTACATAATCTGATACACACGAGAGTACCTCCGAGCTCTGAGTATAATATGCAACTCCCAGACGTTAATATATATGAACATCTAAAGGTCTCCTTACGTTACACTCAAAACGAAAACAGGGTGATTACTTTACTTTTAACGGGAACTATTCTAAAACCAACCTCTTACTTCGGTTCTATGAAAATAGAATATTTTATTCACATATTTTTATTTGTTCATTTAAGAGATGTATAGCCAGCTCGTAAGGTGAGTTCCAATCACTGGATTAACTGTTGGTGATTAGAATATTACACACTTTGTATATATATATATATATATATATATATATATATATATATATATATATATATATATATATATATATATATATATATATATATATATATATATTCTATAAAAATAATAATTGAAAAAGTAATACCAAAAATAAATCATTCGAAATTTAAATCTGAACTAACACTTAGGCTTGGAACAAAATGACACTTCAAGAATTTTACAATCACTTGTTTTACTAGAAATTAATTTATGAAAATATTCAATTTTGACAATTAATGTAAAAAGCAGACACTTCAACACTATAGACAATATACAATAATGACACGTACATATAAGTATCTGTTACTCCTACGACCTTTGGACTTACACAAGGTTACTGAATGGTTAAGCAAAATTAAATGGACTTCACTTTTTAACCTAATCACAGAGGGCCAGGCACAAAAAAATCAATAATTTTCACAATATAAACTGTACTAACAAATACACTGCACTTCTCTCAACTTAAACCACAAAAATTCCATTGTTTGAATAAACACTATACACATTTGAGAGAAAACACTATGGCTGAAGAAGTGCTGGTGAGAGGATTGGTAAAAGCACCTATCTTGTGGAATATCAGGCTTGATCTCTGCCTCTTAAGCATTGCTAGGCCTATATATATCATTCTAATTCATCTAATTTTCCAGCTAATCATTCTCAAAGATTGGGGGCATGTCCCGGCGGGCCCTTGCGACATCAATGTTGCCAACTTGGCAGATTGAAGTATGGTTCTATCCTTGCTTGTCGAGGCAACACTCTCAGCTAACTCCGCCTACCTACTCTCGTAACAATAAAAAAAGAATAACTTTAGTCTAGCACCTTCATCCAACCACGTGGAAACGATGCAATCTCTAGCGAGTGTCATACAGTATACCTTTTAACAAGGTTACAAAAGACTTTGAAACAAAACTACTTGAAATTAAAGATTTAATTCTTTAAAATAACGTAAATTTAGATTTACGGAACTGAATGAAAATGCAACTAAATGAATGTTGACAGTCTTATGGAATTTACATACATATACTTAGTCCTACATGAGTTAACTCACCTTACGAGCTGGCTATACACCTCTTAAATGCACAAATGAATTACATAAATAAAATAATCTACTCTCATGTTAGACCAGCCTCATAAGCATATATATATATATATATATATATATATATATATATATATATATATATATATATATATATATATATATATATATATATACATATATATTGTATATATATATATATATATATATATATATATATATATATATATATATATATATATATATATATATACTCTATATATATTTTCTTATGAATCTGGTCTTCATGAAAATAGAATATTTTATTCATGTATTTTTATTTGTTCATTTAAGATATGTATAGCCAGCTCGTAAGGTGAGTTCCAATCACGTAGGACTAAGTGATGCATGTAAATTACATAAAAATTTCGTCATTCATTTAATTGTATTTTCATTCAGGTTCGTATATGTAAGTTGACGTTATTTTAGATAATTAACTGTTTATTTCATTTAGTTTTGTTACAAAGTCTTATATAAACTTATAGGTATGCTCTATGACACACACGAGGTATGAGCACGAGGGATTGCGTAATTTTTATGTTCACACGTGGGTAGAAAAGACATGAAAATTTTAGACTAAGTTTAATCTCTTTTTTAATGTTTTCAGAGGAAGGTGGGCGGTGTTAGCTAAGAGAGAGTTGCCTCGCAAGCTATGTTAGTACTCCTTCTTCAAATTACTACGTTGGCAAACTTGACACCACTAGACCATGCCTCCCACGCCTCCAGTATTTACGGGCTGCCAACACTAGAGCCAATGTTTTGCATAAGGCAAGGCAATCTTATACATACATACATACATGCTTCCAGTAGGCCAAACTGGAAGGTTCTGGAATTAATTATGTTAATATATATAGGACCTAGCAATGCATAAGCAGCAGAAGAGATACAGCCTATCCCTTTGAAAGAGCCAACGTTCGCCAGTCGTCTCTCTTTTCAAGTGTGCATAATGTATGACTCAAAAGTGTCCATAAAGTATACAGTTTAAAGATAGTGACACTTTTGAGTAATTACTAAATGTTTTATTTAGTATATATTTTGAATATATATCAATTGTACGCTGGCACCACAAACATTTTTTGGTTGACTGTTGCCGATGTTAGTTCCAGATCGTTTAGTCAGGAAACCAAGCTAGTTTTTTTTCTTATAACTCTATTTTTATAATTTCAACTTGCATCCCATGTGGCTAATTGTTTTGAATTATGAACGAGTAATAGAGGAACACGATAGCTCTGCATGATTTGACAGTGTATGGAGAGTGTGGTCTTGTAAACAAATACCATACACACACACACACACACATATATATATCTATATATATATATATATATATATATATATATATATATATATATATATATATATATATATATATATATGAATATATATATATGTATATATATATATATGCTTTGATTATTTGCCTTCGTTAATTATTGGTACTACTATATCTTGATCTTTGCTTCCAGAAAATCTAATGGAAAGCATGCATAATTGATAAATCCTATCCAATAATATTTATGATATCCCAGAGATCAGAATGAGCTTTTGAATAATAACAATTAATCCAACGGTATACCGTTTCTTTCTTACGAATGGTACGTTTTTTAATTTTTTACGCGTGGTCAGTGCATCGCCTCCAATTATATATCTGACTTGCAGGATTTTGTCCTTAATCCTCTTTGAAGTCGGTGAGTTTGATGAATACTGTACAGCTAAACTGAACTAGCTGGTTAGTTGGCCAAGGATTGGATATTACTATTCAGCTAAATGTTCGTTTTAGAATTTAAGGGAAAAGGATTAACCAATCTTAACTTTCACACAATGTCACTTTTTCCAAATTTTATGTACAAGCAAGACGTTACTGTAGGTATGCAGATATTTTCGTTACTTGTCGCTTAGAATACTTATTTAAATTTGACCTGCTTGAAAAATTATTAATTTTATTCTCTTGTTATTGCAGTACGTTGAGAAACATTTAAATATTTTCGGTATGATTTTCTTTTGATTTCATTATGGAAATTATTGTTAAACCGTAAGATGATGTTGGTCTTTCGTAACGGCAAGATGAACTCTCCATAAGATTTCAGACACCATTAGTTCCATCAGAAGTTATTAAACTTATAAAGCCCTCTCTTCAGATTGTTAAGTGATACAGGGTTTCTATTAATCTTGGGAATTTCTTTAGTCTAAAATAGTTTTCTCGTGCTTTGATGAATTGAATTTTTATTTTCATTATCCTATTGAATCTGGTAAAAAAGGTATATAGAATAATTTTTTTATATATATAATTTTTCTGCTTAATTTGTATTCCAAAGCGAACTTACACGGAGGATCCGCAGTGACTTTAAGTGATTTTAGTAACATATTGCATCCATTGGAATTAAGTTTTTTTTTCTGATCAGTGTCTGCTTTGCAACCCTCCTGTTATCCGTAGAAGATTATAAATTGATGAAACAACCAGTGTGTATCTTTAGTCAACCACCACTGTCGTCCATTCATTGATAGGTGGCAGTGTACCTGGATTTAATTGGATGTAGTTATAAAGCACTAAAGCATGCTTATAATTTAAAGGTACAGGGCTGAATATAAAATAAAAATAATGTAATATTCGTCAAGGATAAATGAACACAGGATGATGTAAATAAAGGGATTTAGAGCGTGAAGACCAAATTTAGGCTAAACAAAAACTTGAGGCGATAACTATGTACATTAAATCACATTTTGAATTAGGAAAACTTACATTTTTCAAAGGCACTAAGCAGCTTGCCACTTTTGAAAAGTAATTTTTGTTTTTTGTTAATATCTCGTTTATATTAAAAGGCTCTCTACAAAGTGACACCTTATCAAAGTGATCCACAGCTTAAAAAGAACATTAGTACACGAAAAACTGTGAGAAAATGTTAACAGCAGCATCAGGGTCTGTGTGCGCATATATATATATATATATATATATATATATATATATATATATATATATATATATATATATATATATATATATATATATATATATATATACACAGTATATTTTCTAGACATTAATCTCTGGCACCGTCGTTCTGTTAATCCTTTATGCTTGGTGTTAAATTTGTATGTGGCACAAGATTTTACATAATTCTGAGTGGACAACAGTTGATAAAGAACACAAGTACAATAACAATTATAGGAAAATGTCAAAGGCATTTACAGCGCGAATGTTTTTCATCGTACATTCCTTTCTTTCTTGTAGGCATGAGGAAGAGAGATAAATACAGTACATGAATCGGTTTATCAGCCCATTGGAATTGGGGCATAAGTTAATATTCTTCTCATTCATTCACTCATTATAAAAACTCATTTTGTATGCTATAATAAACACTTGCCGTTAAACTTCACGTATACACAGTACACACACACACACACACACACACACATATATATATATATATATATATATATATATATATATATATATATATATATACATACATACAGTATATATATATATATATATATATATATATATATATATATATATACATACATACAGTATATATATATATATATATATATATATATATATATATATATATATATATATATATATATATGTTTGTCTATAGAAATACATATATATGTATATATGTTATATAGTATACCTATGTACATATACATATATATTTTTATTTGTAAACATGTGAATGTATATATATATATATATATATATATATATATATATATATATATATATATATATAATTGCGTGAATACTTATCATAAGTGATTAATAATGTGAAGCATAAGTTCACTTTAGTGCATTGATTATAGATGCTAATTTTGGATATGCTAATGAGTATTTTTAATGTTGTAAACAAGATTTTATCGCAGCCTTTTGTTTTCATTCTGCCTCTTTAAGAACTGAGACACGATTTACTTTATAAATAATCATTGTTTACGTTGAAAAGTTTTTTAAGCTTTTTAGTTTATAAATAAGAATTTACGTTTGTCTTTACTTCCCTTATATTTGTAAGATGGCTGGTGTTGTTATTTCGTTTCAAAGCCAAACATAACTCCTTTCGTTGCCTTACTTTCGTAATGAGTGTATGATTATATTTCTAACGACCTGAGGATCTGGAAAATACTGCCTGTAATGTGTGATCAGTTTTGTTATTTCAGTGTGTTTTCCTATAGTGAAAGATAGTTTAAAACTACTTTTTGTAAGTTGGTTGTAGGTATTAATAATTAGTGAATACGATGTAGACTTATTATTTCATAGAAATTATAATTGAAGAATTACACAACATTACCCAACAAGAATCACATGTTAATTGTTTTCCTTAATGTTTGGTTGTGGTGGCCGATGTGATAAGGTTCCTAACTGTTGAATGCCAGACTGGGGTTCGAGTTCCACTCAAACTCGTCAGTTTCTTTGGTCCCTCCAACCTCATCAATTTTGTGAGCTAAGGATGGGAGTTTTTGGGGAATAGGTCTATCTGCTGAGTCATCAGTAGCCATTAATTGGCCCTCCTTCGTCCTGGCCTGGGTGGAGAGGGGCCTTGGGCGCTGATCATATGTATATATGGCCAGTCTTTAGGGCATTGTCCTGCTTGATAGGGCAATGTCACTGTCCCTTGCCTATGCCATTCATGAGTGACCTTTAAAGCCTATAAATATGGCCATATATCCCTCTCAACTGGAATCTCAGGGCTCTTCGTTTCTAACCAGAAACAACTAAATGTTACACCAGTTTCTTTGTCTTGAGGGTACTAGTTCTCGTCTGTCAAAGGTAAAGTGCACCTTTAAGCTATTTAAACTCGCCCTTGTATTGTGCTCCACGAATTCTTCTTTAAGGTCCATTTATTTTTATTTCCTTTCATTTTCCCTCAGGAGATACTATTTCCCAACGAGGGTGACCATGCTTTTAAAGAGCAGCTCTTCTGCCTCAACACCTCAGGCAGCTGGTCGACCTCTGCGTTTGAAATATCATAAAAATCATAATTACAACTAAATACCACCTTTAGGAGAGCTGTACCCTGTGAGACCGCAATTCTCCCTCCCACATCTTGTTCACGAGGCTATTAAGTCTAGTTTCGGCGAGCTCTCGATAATTGTAATTATATTAATATTGTTAATGTGTTGTCGTGATTTCATTTGTTGCTTTTATCATTGTTCTGGTTTTAGATCAGTCGCGTTGCAGTGTATTTACATATCTGTCCATATATTTATATCTGTATATATTATATATATATATATATATATATATATATATATATATATATATATATATATATATATATATATATATATATATATATATATATATATTCATATGAAAATATGCATTATATATCTATACATTGACATGTTGCCTTTATTGAATTTCATGCGTTTCTAAACTGTACCTCCGATATTAAATAGCTTTAAATGAACACGAGTCTTCAACTGACTAGCCTTCATTTTAATCTTCGATTTAGCTTATGAAACCCCTGCAGTGAATTACGACCAGGTAGATGGTATTGGCTTTGTTGTTGCAGTTAGTGGTGACTTTGTACTGGTGGTAATAGCAGAGTATTTAGTTAAGTGTGTTTGCTAGCAAAGTGAACATAAAGAGTCTGCATATATCAGTTCCTGTGGTTCTTGTTGTCTTTCACATGTGCACTTCGGGGTATAGACCTGGGTTGGTGGTTGTTGTTAACGGTGCTTGTATAAGTTCTTGGGATTGCCAGGAACCTCTTAGGGTATCGATAATGCATTTATAGTAAGATGACTGTGCTTATTCTTTGTGTATATATATATATATATATATATATATATATATATATATATATATATATATATGTATATATATGTGTATATATATATATATATATATATATATATATATATATATATATATATATATATATATATATATATATATATATATGCGTAGAATATAAAAATCCCCTTTAGATGACATTTGTGGACTGAATGAAAAAGTCTGTGATAGTGTGCACCTGCGTTATTATGGAATTCCTTTTAAATATGTAAATTTGATTAAATGTGTTCATGAGCATAGCAAGTGCAAAGTTAATGTTAATGGAGTCTGATCAAATGAATTTCCAGTGAACAGCGGAGTACTGCAAGGGAATGTGTTGTCACCTATAATGTTTATCCCCGAATGGATTTTGTAATGCGTAGAACAGTCAAAAATGATGGAGAAGGATTGGACTGGATTGGTGATAGGAATTTTGCAGACCTAGAGTATGCAGGTGATGCTGTCCTTGTTAGCAGAACACCACAGGATTTACAATACTGGCTTACCAGAATGCATGAAATATCACACGGAGTGGGGCTGAAGGTAAATAGAAGAAAGACAGATGATGATGAGAACGGAGTATGCAATGGAAGATGAAATATCACTGGAAGAAGAAAGGATTAATTCGGTAGAATCATTCAAGTATTTAGGAACGATGATCTCCATTACAGGTTTTTTAGAATTATAGTTTAGTGAAAGATTGAAAAAAGCAAATCAGACAATGGCTAGGTAAAGTAAAATTTGGAAATCAAATCGCCTGAAATTACATATAAAAATCAGACTATAATTCAGTTTATTGAGATCGTTGTTACTCTATGGACATGAGTCATGGTATGTCAATGAAACAATCTCCAATAGATTTAGTAGATTTGAGAGCATTGCCCTCAGAAGGATAATGAGAGTTAAATGGCAGAATAGGATTGGAAATGGAACTATAAGAGATTACTCGATTGTCATATGTAGATGAGATCAGGATGAGGGGTAGATGGAGATACTTTAGGCATGCTCTTCGTACTCCCTAAGAGAGATTAGTTCACTAATCGTTCAGTTGGGCTCCACAAGTTGCTAGAAGAGTTGAAAGAACCAGGCCTACATGGCTGAGGACTATGAAACGCGAAGTAGGCTATGATGAATGGAGAAGTATTAAATTAAAAGCTCAAGATAGAGATGACTGGCGAAATCTAACCGAGGCTCTTTGCGTCAATAGGCGTAGGATGAGATGATATATATATATATATATATATATATATATATATATATATATATATATATATATATGTGTGTGTGTGTGTGTGTGTGTGTGTGTGTGTGTGAGTGTGTGTGTGTGATTCCCTTCCTAAACGTGGTGAAAGGGCATGTGTATCGCTATGATCAGCAAAGCTGTGCAAGTCTGGGCCACCCATACTAGGTTGGTTTACTGTGAGCGATCAGACCAAAATCTCCCACCATCACCAATCTTCAGCGGCTTGGGGCTGTGATAGAAACATGCCTGAGGCCTTTATCTTGCAGTAGTCCAAAAACAGCTGCTTTTGTTGTTGTTGTGGTGTGTATATATATATATATATATATATATATATATATATATATATATATATATATATATATATATATATATATATATATATATATTAAAATTTGAATGAATCAGTTACAAATTCACCTTCATGCATAACCACCTACAATATTTACTGTTCGTGCTTCGTTAACTATACTTCATCATTATTGAGTTGAAGATTCTTTTAGATATAATTAATTGTGATCATTATGTAGTAGCTTTCATTCTTGCTTAAATTTTAGTCACATTTGTCCTCAATATGTATAAGCAAAAATACATGTTTACACATATATAAAAACTGCTACCATGTCTATAGGAGAGAGAGAGAGAGAGAGAGAGAGAGAGAGAGAGAGAGAGAGAGAGAGAGAGAGAGAGAGAGAGAGAGAGAGAGAGAGAATATTGCCTTAGAAATTTGTTATGATTAATTTTTATTTTCTATGAGTCCCGTATGTTATAAGGGAGTAGTTCTGTTTAGTAAAGCTACTGAATAAAAGTAATTTGTCGAGATATTTAGCTAAGAGCGAAAATTCTACTTGTATTGATTGGGATTTTTATTTTTCAAAAAAATTTTCTTTTATCATTAGATAGTATTTATTGTTATGAAAGACATAAGTCATTTATAAATTTCTTTGCAACTTATAAGAATTAATGAAATGATGCAGATAATAGTAACCGATAAGAATGTATTATACTGTAGAAAATATAGAAACTTTATAACCTCCTTGTGGGAATAAGGTGAATAAATGAAAGAAATGTATTTTGTTGCAGAAGAGGGAAGGGAAGGGGAGGGGCAGATGGAGGTCTTCCAGACTGAAGCTTTTCAGACTGAGGCTCTTAAAGAGATCAAGTTCCTGGAAGGCTTTTTTTTTTCCCTGGAGGACTGTTAAAACCACGCCGCCGTGCCTCTTCCGACGAAGGCTGTAAATCATAAAAGACTTGTTTGGAAGCCTCGCATCACGAAGTAGACCTTTTATGCAGGAAATGATCGTGAGAATATTGAATTTGGTTTAATTGTAAATCATTAAGTCTCTAAGGTGTGTTTCTGTTGTCGTCGCTTCAAAAAAGGAAAAGGTTTAAAGGGGGTAAAAGTTATATCGTGAAAGGCTAATGACGCCTTAAAATTAGGAGCCTTGTAAACTATTCCTTGTTCTTCTGAGATCAGTTTTCCACATAATGTAAATTTGCGTCTATTTCAACTTCCCATAAGCCATCCGCATAATTGATTGTACAAGTGGAGTTCATTAATAGTTATTTGTCATACACATAATTGTTAGTGATTGGCATGCAGTGTTAACGCTCGACCTGATACACTTTTGTAAATGTGATTTATGTTTTTATTGTCTTTATTTTGGGTAAATTCAATGTCTTTGTTAGGTATAACGACTGCAATAGAGAGAGAGAGAGAGAGAGAGAGAGAGAGAGAGAGAGAGAGAGAGAGAGAGAGAGAGAGATCTTTGTTCCGACTTTGATCTGTGCCTCTTTGGTTTGTATCGAGAAGCTACCCAACAAAAACAAAAACAAAAACAACCAGTTTTGAAACAATAACGTTTTGGGGGAAGGCTCTTTGTGAAACAAAGCCACGAATGATTTAAAAGAACCCCCACCCCCCTTTGCAGACAATTGGCGAAGAAGGTAAAACAATTACTCCAACAGACAGAACAAAGTGTGAAGACGGATGGCTGCTTAGGGCAGCGTTAAATCTTGCTTAAGCTGAGAGATGGAAAAAGACAATGCGTGAGGATTGTTCTGAGGATGACTACGTGTGGATGCATTGAAATCTCTTCGTCTCTAATACTCCGGAATGGTACTCACTTTCTCACATGTCCGTTCTCTCTTTCACCCATCTTGGCAGATTTTTGACGCTGATAAACAACCTGGTTATTAGCGGGGTTAGGTAGTGGAGTAGGGGGTTAACAAAATAATGCTTGGGCCAAAGTTTTAGCATAAAAAAGCAACTGACGGTCGAGCTACTTAAGGGAGATTCATTGATTGTTTTAATGATGATGAATGCAACAACATTTGGGATATGAATATGATGGCCGTAAAAGTATCTTATGAAGGCAGATGGTATTTTTCATTTTGGGAGAAAGTTGTAGAAATTGCAAGATCTTTAGGATTTATTCATGTATTTAAAAGTAAGACAGACCTCTCTTTCTCCCCCCACAATTTGAATGTGTACGTAAATATTTGTTTACAGCCATAGATTCAAGTAGACCAAAATAATTTTTATTTCATGAATTGACCATGAAATTTGGGTAACAAATACCTCTTTTTTTCAATGACCATAAGCTTTGGCTTGTTCATTTACGTCATTATTAACATTTAAACAAACTCGTAAGCAAATAAGATTGCATTTACCAACACGACGATTGTCAGATACATACAATAGATGTGCCTATGTGAGGTGAGAGAGTGCAGAATATTTGCATATAAAGAAATTTCATGGACTTTCACTGAAGGTTTTTTATAATCTTATATAAATTTTTTCCCTGTATAAAATTTTAAGATTACATATATATATATATATATATATATATATATATATATATATATATATATATATATATATATATATATATATATATTTGTAATTATATATATATACATATATATATATATATATATATATATATATATATATAGGTTCAGTGTCTGTTCAAGAGTGTATTTTTTATGCTCGTCCGTGTATTTGATTTCGAAATTTATTCGCATAACCGGTATGAGGAATGCAGACTTAAGAGTTCCCGTCACAAACATATGCTATTGTGGTCGAGTTTTGTATGTGTGGTTTATGACCCTAACAACAACATCTTCTAGAACAGGAGCAGCAACAACATCAATATCATTATCATCATGCGTTGCTCATTTGGATTTCGCTGCACGCTTGGCCTGAACAGTAAATTCAGATGGTCATCTTCATTTTCCTCTTCATCTTCTTCCTCTATTGGCCAGAATCGTGTGAGGCCCCAATTAACCGGACGGAGTGCATTTAAAGTAACCTACATATAGCACGGGGCTACACAAGCTAATCTATCCATCTCGAACCATTGAGCGTGGTATTCCGCCTCGCCTATACTTCTCCGACAGCTGCTGCTGTTACATGTTAAAATGCTAGACAGTGTTCGAACTTCAGAAGCCATTGCATAAACAGTTACTAGATCTAGTTCATCCTTTATGGTGCTGCCTATCTTGTAGAATTATGATTAAGTAACACATGGTCAATAGTAATGGGAAGAATGGTGTTTCTTCGTATATTTAGCATTCAACTTAGTCAAACGCTGTTTTAAGATACTAGATTGTTGGGAAATACCATTGAATTACCGTATTTATATCTTGCAATAACCCTTCTGTGAAATGCAAGTAGGTTGTGACTCAGAAATGCGAGAAAAGAACACCGAATAAAGTTTAATCGATTTCGAGCATGATATTCTAAAATAATTGGCCTAAAATCTTCCAATATGTTTTTATTGTCTTCCAGCTACCTTTCTTGGAATCCTATTTAGTATAGAGATTATTCAGAGGAAAATTTCAGAATCACAGATACCTTGCCTATATGCAAGAGCTAAGTGCCAGTGATAACCAGTGTCTCCTCAGGAATCTGGCCAGGACATGAGCTACGTGGGTTATCTCTTGGTTTATATTATTCTTTGGCTATTTTTTTTTTTGCTTCACATTTAGTTTCTTTTATTCCCTGACTATTGAAACAACATTTCCGTGTTTCTTAAGTTACCAGTTTTCCCTAAAAGAACCCAAAAATTATCCTGTGAGTATTTTGATCCTGCTGGATTTGAATGATAAATTGATCACCCTACTCATCTCATATAGATATACTGTATAGTAAGACACACACACACACACACACATATATATATATATATATATATATATATATATATATGTATATATGTATGTATATATATGTATATATACACATATATATACACATATATATATACATATATATATATATATATATATATATATATATATATATATATATATATATATATATATATATATGTGTGTGTGTGTGTGTGTGTGTGTGTGCGTGTATGTGCATATATATATATATATATATATATATATATATATATATATATATATATATATATGTGTGTGTGTGTGTGTGTGTGTGTGTGTGTGTGTGTGTGTGTGTGTGTGTTTTGAAATAATCATTGTTGTGTCTTTTTCTTATATAGTCTCTTAATCTATCTTACCTGGTATTTTTTGTGTCCTATAAAGCCTATTGAATTTCTTTATATATCCTTTCTGTAAAGTGTATACTTGAAAGATTTTCGAGGTGAAAGGAATATTCATGAGCATATTATATTCATATTCAATTACATTTTGGTAAAGAAAATGGGAATGGCAATATGTGATGTCAATCCGTTCAGAGACAATAAATGTAGTTTTATTCGATATGTAATTTTTTGAAGCTGCCTTACTTACTGTGTTTCTCACTTCACAACCAGCTTTCTATATTATTTTGTTTTCAGACAAAAATAGTTTTATACATTTGTTTGATCGGTTATATAGAATCATTAGAAAAATCTTGTCAAGTAAGTGAGCTCATAATAGTCTATGGGGAATGTTGAAATGTCTCGATTTATTTTTTCCTACCCTAGCCTTTATTCTTTTTTTTTTTAGTATATTTATTTTCAAAAGTTGATAAAAATCGTTTTTGTCGCTTCTTATTTGGATGATAAATACGCGTTTTATTTGGGTTTTTAATAAGCGTGTTTGGAATGTTTTATTTGCTGATCATGCTTGAATATATGCCAAATTGGAAAACAAGATTCTTTCTCTGAATTTTTCATTTTTTTTTTTTTTTTATCATGGTGAATGCCTTCAGGGAATCGATAATTTCTATTGTTTTTTATTATATAAAATTGACAGTTTATAAGGACCTATTTTATTCAAATGTTTTAGAGGATATATTATTTTCTCGGAAGAGGAGCGTATAACCGTAGACTGACGTATTAAATGTTTGACCATTTGAAAAGGAACTTTTATGTGTGCAGAGTGATAAGCATAAAGATGTTTGTCCTTTTATTAATGTATAGAAATATGCATGAATAACTGCTCATGTAAGACGGTACATCGCCCGTCATAGAATATTACGGATTTGTTATTTTTGGAACAGAATTAGTGAACAGATTTTCCCCATTTGAGGTTCAGTTCAATAGGTCGATATTTGGTTGGTTATTTTTTATCGACTAATTCATTCGGTTTTATTCCTTTCAATTTCGCTTACGAGCAATCAGGCATTGCGATTCTCTTTGAAGAGTTTATTCGTGTTCCATACTAATGACTACTGGACATATCTGATATTTTACACGTTTTAAACAATTGAATTCTTAGAGGTAGCATTTCTTGGTTCGAATTGTATTACTTTTTCGCTGCGACTCACCATAAACAATGCCTTTCGTGTCATTTTATTTTCATTTGAATATCTTGTGTTTATAGTAATTGGCCTAAAGTCATGGAAAGCGAAGCGTTAGAATAAAAATATATAAAGTATAAATTTTCAGAGTTCCATCCCTGTTGTAAGAAGAGAGTAGGCAGAATTAAGAAGAAAAATAAATCTGTACGAAGATTAGGTTTCTCGAGGAGCAAAATTCTTCCAACGACGAGATTCGATGTAATTAACCCTTCTTAAGCTTTCCATTGGTTTAATTTGTTATACTGGGGAATAAATTCCCTGAGCAGAGAGATTCGGTTATTGCATGTCATGGAAGCATGATCGTTGGTTCAATAGCTTTGCAATTTTCGTCTGCTCTGCTTGACCTCTCAAAATATATTAACCCTCATTAACTTTTAGCAGTTATTGTATTTTAGGCTCCTGCTACATTGCACGGTTTTCTTTTTGGTCCACAATGCGCTTTTTTTATCAATCTATTCCGAGATCATGTGAGAAAGCCGAAAGCCAAAGGACGGATATTCTCTCTCTCTCTCTCTCTCTCTCTCTCTCTCTCTCTCTCTCTCTCTCTCTCTCTCTCTCTCTCTCTCTCTCTCTCTCTCTCTCTCTCTCTCTCATCTGTATTACTAGAGGATAAAAAAACCACTTTTATGCATTCTTACCAAGGTATATTGTGCTACATTTGATTATGCATCTAAACTACGACTAATTCCACTCGTAGGATTATAAATTTTCAGGGCTTTTAATCCTGTCTTTTCTTCCTTTAGAGATGAAATCTTCCATCTCTTTGGTATAATAGGACTGTGACTCCTCAGCAAATGTGCTTGCTTGCTTTCTAGAAGAGTACAAGGAATCATGACAGAACAGCGTCGTACTTGTTCATTATTTTCATTAATCTTCTATTATAAACGCATGAGAAATTACTCTATCTGGGGAACCGCTCTATAAAGAAAATATTTAAACATTTTAATTTTAATTTTACAGGAATATAGCCTCTATTTATGAAGTCAATTGAAATGATGAAACGCTGAAGAAAAGTAGATACCAAAAAGTAATAACTAGTTTCTTTATATGACTGGTAAAAGAACGAGAATTGGTTATGTCGAAGAATAAGAACGATCTTAGTTATAATTCGTATCATCGTAGTGACATTCACGAAATTAATAATTAAAAATTTTGTTGTTGCCATTGTTTCTTTGCTACATTTATGTCAGGGATATTTTTAAATTAGGTTTTATTGCCGTTGTCTGGAGAGGCCATAATGCAGTACAGTAAGGTATATCTTTACATACTGTATTAGATATTTCAAGTTTAATGAAAGTTTCAATGAAAATTACAAACAATTAGTAACTTACATTTAGTCCCAGAGCTAGGAAGGTTTTAGTTATGATTTTGAGTGAAAAACTTGTGAACATTGTTTCTATAGTAGAATTTTCTTGGTAATTAAAAAATATATATCTTACAAACATAGCGGTAACCGTTTCTTCAAAAATTGACGTTAAAGGTCGGTAACCCTTGTTGATATGAGCATTCTTGCAATTTCAAACATGTCAAATTAAATTCTTATTTTCCAAATGTAGTTCAGTGCATCCAAATAATTATTTTATGTTCAGTTTACCTTCCTATAATTTATTTGGTGTGCCTAATGCCGCTAAATGTTGTTGTGAACGAGTGAAATTCTGTAATTTTCTCTCTTTTTCAGATTTCCTACAAATAAAATGCTGTTATGTTGTTGTACATACAATTGAAACAACTTATTCCATCTTTCATAAAGGGTGTTAATTTTGAACATAAAGAAATCATGGTTTTCAATTGTCTGCAGTGCAAATGAGAAAGCCATATTGGGCAAGTATTTATACAAACAAAATACCGTTTTGAATTATGCTAAAAAGTGGATGATTACTTATAGCCCACTACTAGATAGCATTACACATGACATTGCAATTAAATATTTTGATAAGACTTGGTTCATAGGCATGCTTGTCTATATATTTCTATGGTGTCATATTGTCAGCGCAGTATTCTCCATGAGTCACGCAATCAAGTCATTTGCCCCATGACGACGTGGATTTTACTGTCCCACATCAAAGTCATATTCATCGCTAGAATCAAACTGATTTTGATTATCAGTTACATCTATGTTGATATCAGCCTTTGTATCATCGCGGAGAAGATGTACCACACTTCGTGGAAGTTAGCCTTCACCAAACCAGTCAACAACATATAAGTTACTGGCCAGTATCCAACTATGTTTCTTTGTTTAAGCTGTGCAGGGTCGAGGACGTTTGGCATTTTTCCACATGGCAACAATATAGTTGGTTCTGTGGATTTTATTGAGCATGACTTTGTTACATGGTGGCATGCTGCTTGGATTAATTTCTTGAATTTTTCCTAAAGAGTCCTCATTCCGCCTTTGTGTATACTTCTGATGGAAAAGAGTAAATCAAGAATCGTTGATGCTGCTGAGTTTGGATAAACTGTACAATGCTCAGGTGAACATTTCAATATCAGACATACTTTCAGGAGCGACCACTATATTACCCCCAAGGTTTGCAAAAGCTTCCCTAAAACTGTCACGCTTCATTATCAACTCCAATGCTTTCAGCTTTCCTTTGCTCACGAATTATGTGCAGTCTGAACCAATGAAGGCACTCAATGGCGGTAAAGAATCATCCATGGCTCTATCCATATGATCCAGTAGCTGTGAAATGTTACTGTGTCTCTTGGTGTTGTAGCTGCTCAGACCAACGTCCATCCAAATAGGGAAGCTGTTGAAATTCGTGTGATTTGCAACTAAGATATTTGTGTATCAACTAGACATATACCATTCAAAATCTAGCAGTGCTCCCATGGCCTCCAGTGATGGTTACATCAAGGTACCTGCATGACTTGGACATAAACTTAAGGAAGCATAATAGATTATATTCATGATATATTACACAAGGAAGTATAGTGTAGTGATGCCTCACAACACGAAATTAATTGGTTCCGTAATGGCTTTCGTAACGGGATTTTTTCGTCTTGTGCGTCACCTTTTACATG
Source organism: Palaemon carinicauda (assembly GCF_036898095.1). Lineage (NCBI taxonomy): Eukaryota > Metazoa > Arthropoda > Malacostraca > Decapoda > Palaemonidae > Palaemon > Palaemon carinicauda. The sequence continues at coordinate 57,121,835 of NC_090751.1, forward strand.
TAAATAGCCTAATTCGTTCCAGACCCTACAAAAATACCACATTAGATTATTATAAAAAGGATACATACCACTAAACAGTACTAAATGTGTGACAAGTACTGTATTTGGATCATTCAATAGTAAATTAACCGTTGGTAACCTGTGATAGAAGTGTATAATTAGAGCAATCAGTAAAAATACAGTAACAAAAATGTGGAACCTTACCTTTATAGTGAGGCAATGTCCGAGAGCGAAGTGCGGGTCGGTAGAGGAGGTTGACAAACAGTGGAAAACGTTAACAAGTGGCAGAAAACGTAAACACTTAGCTTACAAAACTGATTTATAAATGACAGAAAACATTAACTCTTGATTTTAGGAAACATTTACAAATGGCAGGAAATATTAACACTTACCTTTACGATAAACTTAAGATAAAATTTCTTTTTCTTCTTTGCCTTTGTCTAATTTGTTGTGTTTTTTTACTTTACGTTTTGTATTCTTTTGTTTTTTTATCTAGTGCTTGGTCTGCTTCTACCGAAGGCCTCTTTTTAAAATAATCGTCCAAAGAAGCTAGTTTCTGCCTGCTTCTTAAAATTTTCCTGAAATGACTCGAGCAATCTTCATTACAGTACTCAAGCGCACGGCCTTTGAGAATTTTTTTCTGGGTGTGTCTTCTCTACGAGAGCCACCATTTTAAAGTAGCCATCTGGACCCTCCTTAATTTCTGCCGTTGTCTGTGGGTCATCATCATCCCCCCAATGTACTCTTCCTGAACGACGTTAATTCGCATGGCCTCCAACTCCTTCAGGTCATCCGTCGTAAGTTCCACTTGGTGCTCCTCGATAAGCTCATCAATGTCTGCCTCATCAACTTCCAGACCCATGGACTTCCCGAGTGTTACGATCTCTTGTGTGGAGACGACATCAGGCCACAGCTTCTTCCATGCAGAGTTCAAGGTCCGCCTCAAAATCTTCTGCCAAGCTTGATCGATGATTTTGAGGCATATGACAATATCAAAATGCTCCTTCCAAAATTGACGAAGGGTGAGGTTTATGCTCTCAATGATTTTGAAACATCTCTTAAGGAGATATTTCGTATAAAGCTTCTTAAAATTTTAAATCACTTGCTGGTCCATGAGTTGGAGTAGAGGGGTGGTGTTCGGTGGAAAATAGAGAACCTTGGTGAATAATTATTCTGCTACAATATCTTCCTAGAGGGCAGGAGGGTGAGCAGGGGCATTGTCCAGCACCAGAAGGCATTTCATAGGGAGGCACTTCTCTTCGAAATCCTTTTTGACAATTGGGCCGAAACAAATATTTATCCACTCGAACAATTGTCTTGTTACCAAGGCTTTTCCATTAGCCCTTCACAACACATGAAGATTTTCCTTAGTAACTTTGTAGGTCTTGAAGGCTTAAGGAGTATCGAAGTGATACGGTAGGAGGGGTTTCACCTTGCAATCCTCACTGGCATTTGCACAGAGTGCAAGGGTAAGCTTGTCCTTCATAAGTTTATGCCTGGGTAGCCTCTTTTCTTCAGCCGTGATGTACGTTCGACAAGGGATTTAGAAAAAAAAAAAAAAAAAGCCCAGTCTCGTCGTAATTGGGGACTGGGGACTGTAGCCTTTCAGGATAGTCAACTCGTCGAACATCTTAACAATGATGCACCACCGAAGGAATGGCAGAGCATCTCTTAGATTTTTCAAACCACCCACGAGAAGCCTTGAACTCTGGGGGTGCCTGCTTCAATGTTCCTTCTCCTGCGTTGGCTTCAGCCTGAGCATGAACGAGATCACTGAAAAAGGCACTGGCTTTTTGGTAAGTTATCGCTTCAGTGATAGTGTCTTCAGCCATTTCTTTGTCCTGTATTCAGACAGGCAGCAGTCTCTCCATCTCATCGTGGACGTGGCTCCTCTTGCTGGAGAAAACAGTCACGCCCTTAGAAGGTGTTGCTGCGTTGATAGTTTCCTTCTGGTTCAGGATCATTTCTATCATAGACGGATTTCGGCCAAATTCCTTCACGATCCCACTTAACCACATGCCAGCCTCGTATTTCTTGATTATTTCCATCTTCATCTTCATGGAAAGCATCCTCCTCTTGTTTCCCTTGACATCAGCGCCTTTTTTGGGACCCATGGCTAATAATGTAATGTAATTTCACACACGATACAATACAATTGTTATGAAAGCGAAATCACAAACACTAAGTCATTGCATACATACCGCTGCTGAAAGGAAAAAACATAGGAACGCCACTGCTTAGATGCATGATGGGATACAGTACAGTAGATGCTGACCAAGAGAGAGTAGGATCTTATGGTTATAACTACCATCTGAGTAGGGAGATAACCAATGGGAGCGCGGGAGGATGGTAGCGAGTTTACGGGCTGGCGGCGCGCGAATTTTAAAACCCGTCTTGGGCACGGTCGGGATCTCGTACCGTACCTGCTTTCGTTGTCCGAAACATTTTGTGATGCGAGTCATAAAACTTCGCATCTTGTTTCGCAGAGTGAAAATTTCGTAAGCAAATTCTTTAGTGTCGAGAGGTTTGACTGTACGTTTTACTCATAATTAATACATGTGCAGTCACTCACATCATTACACTTACCTCTTATAATGCTGACCAGAAAGAAAAAATTGAGGGACCTCAAGCTCAATACCTCAGATTCTGTAGATATTTCATGATCCCAAGAACTGTCAATCAAGTAGCCCAAAGCACCAAAGAAAGCCAAAGAAATGTGAAAGGGGCCAAATGCAATAAACTAGTTGTTAAATCTAGGTACCTCTGTGGCTTGTATTTGTAATGATAGTTTTGCCGCTGCCAGATCATAGGGAACAACGATGAACTCATTGCAATATTTTCTTGTCACACATTGGGATATCTTCATTATTTCAGTAACGACATCCAACCTGGTTGTTGTCAGGTTATGTTCTCCATGTATACAACTTTCTGTCATGGATCACTGGTCAAAACTGTGTTCCAACCTATTGATATAGGTAATAGATCCCTAGCAACTCTCATCATCCACATTATGTCTCTGCATTACACTCGAGTGAAGTTTGGGGGTCTGGAAATCTTATTACTATAGTAATTGAATAGTTTGATTCTTGGCTTTTTATTACACGGCTCCAGTGTGTTTTCTCATAGCAAGATTGTTTTGCTTAAGCAGTTTAGACTGATGAAGGTATTCTTAGAGATGTTTTAGCTGATGCTACATTTGCTGATGTTGATGGTCGATTGTTTTGATCACTTGCCTTATGTTCTGGTAACATATACCAATAGTATCATGAAGGATTCATTTGCCAGAAATAGTCACAATTTTCGTCGTAGATGTCCCATGCTAAGCCGGTTGATAGCCCAGGTTGCTGTTGAATTTCATCTGGGGTTACTTGCTGTCTGTCAGTTGTGCTTGTTACCAGGCCAGTCTCTAGAGATTCTGTTGTATGGCAACCTATGCAGTGGCCAAAATGATTCAATACTTCCATAACACGTCTGCTTCCAGTTAAAGTTTTGAAGTCCAATCCAAGGCATATGTCTTTCTGGTTTTATTCTTCCTCTGAATGTGATAAACATAATATTGTCAGCCAAAGACTGTGCTTGGTTTTATATATGCTCTGTTGGAATTCCATGCTCTGCAAAGAGGATTCAAGAGTCAGAACCAATACTAGAGTATATATTTGATGTTCTGCTAGAGCATCAGTAGTCAGTGGATCTGGTGGGTTTTTCTAATTGGTCTTGGCACCGAATACTAGCGAATGAATATACAATGATGCTGCTTTGAAGTTTTGCTCACCAAATATTGCCAGATGTATGGAAGAATCTGGTATAAGGATGCAACTTTATATGATTGCCCCAAACGTATTGCTCTGTTTTGTCTGCTTCGGTATTGGATAAGTGTCCAATATTTTCTGACAAAGAAATGGACCAGAATATCTTCATTCATTGGATTCCAAGATTGACATGTACATGCACCTTCGTTTTCAATTAATGTTTGGTCAATCTATTGTTTTAGTTCATTGAAAGCAGTCTTTTGTGTTTGTAATCTTTCCGATGCATGATCGGATGACACCAGCTTTCTCTCGGCACGTTGAAGGTGTTATTTCTTATGGAGATGAGGTCAATACCAGTTATTCCTGTTAGATGTCCTTCACACAGGGTCTGTGCTGCATCTTGGATACTTTGAGCACTCGCGATGGTTTCACAGTTGCGTAGTTTTTCTTTTGGCTTATTTTTTTCCGGCTGAATTTTCACTGCAGTTACAAACGGGGCACAGTTTCGAGAAAATCCCGTCCTAGATGTGGGAAATGTTCAATGCTGAATTATAAGATTTATCTGATGTATTTGCCGTTGCATGTATATTTTCTGGTATGGTTTGTCGAACAGCAGTGAAGGTTTTATAGAATTGGGAATGATACGCATCTCTGTCACCGTATTAGTCAGGAAGCTTAACTGCAAAGTATTTCTAATCTTGAATAATTTTCATCTTGCACCATCATCATGTTTAACTTTTGTCTCTGAATCTTTATAAAATGATTTCATCTCATCCATGCACTTTACAGTTGTATGGAGAATACAAGAGATCTTTCTTGCCATTTTCTACACTACACTATTAACCCGAAAGCACATTTAAACCTAGTAAAGTAGATATGATATATGCATTACAAGGACATGGAATACATTTGCTGATATCTCCAGATAAAATCATATTCTGAACAAGAGAGAATGTGATATACAAGAAATATGGGAAGTCCTCCAAATATCGACCAATGCAAAATGTGATTATATGACCATTGATTAATGCATTGTATATCTTGACCACATCATGACAAATTTTAAATGTTTAAAGCACATTTTGATCAAGATAGATGGCCCATATTTTGTTTGTAGAAAATCTGGAAAAGAGAAAATTACAGATTGTCTCTTGTTCTTAATAACTTTTGGTGACATCTCGTGTTATCTGAAAGCAAAAAAAGCATAATAACACAACATTATTCACATCAAATGAATCATAGGTAGGTATTATGTGCATAGAATAATTATTTTGATTTATTCGGTACCTTTAAATTTGGAAAATGAGCATTTAGATTGATTTGTATCAAATTGTGAGGCAACATGGAAGGTCCTCATTTTCACAAGGGGTACCGATCTTTAACTTCAAATTCTGAAGAAACGGCTATCGCTGCGTTTGTAAAAAATGAATTTTGGGATTCCTACGAATATTTTACTTTAAAGACAATTATCAGACCTTTTCCACTCAAAAACATAAATAAAACCCTCCGAGCTCTAGGACTAAGTAACAGAAACTCTCTCTCTCTCTCTCTCTCTCTCTCTCTCTCTCTCTCTCTCTCTCTCTCTCTCTCTCTCTCTCTCTCTCTCTCTCTCTCTCTCATTATTAGTTGTTGTCATTCTTAATTATTCCCTCTCTTACTGTCATTGTATTATTAAACACCATTTGGTATTCTAATACGTAGAGCCCAATACTTTCAATTTCTTTGCAGTCTATATTATATTCCTTCTAAAAAAAATCCGTTGAAATCTCTCTCTCTCTCTCTCTCTCTCTCTCTCTCTCTCTCTCTCTCTCTCTCTCTCTCTCTCTC
>NC_090751.1:57132410-57137410 GCF_036898095.1 Palaemon carinicauda
ATGATTCCCTCCGTAGACGACCTCCCTTGGCGCTTAATAAATGATCTAGTCCAGTGTAATCACGAACAATCAGATCGGAGATGGTGGACCGACGCTTCTCAGATAACACCGATCATGAGACCCCTGCTGTCTTCCTCAACATTAAATCATGTCTCATCAGGTTGGATTTTCGGTATCATGCCTGACCATCTGTTATGGAGATTGTCTCGATAACATATTTGTCACACCTGTTATGAATTGTGGTAGGCCAGTCAGTCGCTGCCCATGTCGAGATAAGATCTCTCTCTCTCTCTCTCTCCTCTCTCTCTCTCTCTCTCTCTCTCTGTAAACTGATATTATTTATAGTTTCTCTAGGGAGTAATTAATGACGTCCATCCTCTGACAAGCTCCTAATAAAATCTCCTTTTCATTTTAAGTGACTAACTCAATATACCTTCATACCAAAAGATCAAGGGAGTCAGTATGTCTTTTTTTTTTTTTTTTTTTTTTTTCACGGGGCGTGATTCAATTCATCGCATTCCAAAGATCATTTTCTTTTCCCTTTCGTTTTGCTTTAAGATGCGAAGGTCGAAATTGCTGCTGTTGCTGCTTCGGAGCCTCTACTACTTCTGCCGCTGCTCCTACTGGTGGTTGTGGAGGGGGAAGTAAAATGGTGGTAGTTTAGCAGGAGGAGGAGGAGGAGGAGGAGGAGGAGGAGGAGGAGATAGTGGTGGTGGTAAGGAGGGCTTCCATGATATCACGATTCAATATACAATGTCTGCGGCGAACAATTGAAGTCATTTTAGCTCAAAGGGTCTCGTAAAAGGAAAGTCGAAATCCCATTATGGCATCTTTTCATGGCTCAATTGTCTCCTACGAAGGTTCGCTGAATTAAGAGCATTGCCAAATGATACTCTCAATACAGGGCGGATTGACCCCTCAGCCTTTGCTGCATGTAAATCGCTGACAATCGATGGAATGGCACGAGGAATCTCTCTCTCTCTCTCTCTCTCTCTCTCTCTCTCTCTCTCTCTCTCTCTCTCTCACACACACACATACTGATATTTTGAAAGGAATTAATTGGCTCCCTGAGAAAACTTGTACAATGTTTCACCATCACGAGACGTTTGAATGTATTTTAATCATTCCTTGTATCTAAAATCAGGATTAGGTAGATTTCAATTGGCTTTGTCATTGCTGAGAATGGAGATGCCACAAAGCGGCTTTCGTGATGCGATAAAATTCTATGTAAATCAACTAAGATTTGAGAAAATAAAGACGCTCGAGAGAAATATGGCTCCCAGCAGGTGAAACTATGATCAACTCATCGATCAGTGATGCCCCTCGATACGGAGGGTCGAGACTTAGTAGTATGGAGAGAGAGAGAGAGAGAGAGAGAGAGAGAGAGAGAGAGAGAGAGAGAGAGAGAGAGAGAGAGAGAGCGTGCGTGCTTGTTTTGATGCTAGACAGTGACCACCAGTGAGCTTTCATGTCGCGAACCATGTACGGGTCGTAGTGGTAAGTAGAATTATAGAAGCTTAGCTTTAGACGTTAGGGCCCAACTTTCAGTAACTTAGTGACAGGAAACTAGTTCAGCAATTTTACTCTCTCTCTCTCTCTCTCTCTCTCTCTCTCTCTCTCTCTCTCTCTCTCTCTCTCTCTCTCTCTCTCTCTCTCTCTCTCTCTCTCATAACTTCATGAGTTTGATTTCTTTAGTAAGTTTCTTAAAGGACAACTTAAGTTTCCACTTTATTGATATTTTTGTCTATATACCTGAGAAGAGAAAGGAAATTGAAGCCCCACGTATCGCTGTTAAGTAACCTTACGTGTGTTTCCTACAATAATTGTATGAGAGAGAGAGAGAGAGAGAGAGAGAGAGAGAGAGAGAGAGAGAGAGAGAGAGAGAGAGAGAGAGAGAGAGAGAGAGAAGTAAGGTATGATTTCTTGTAGCAGAATACTCATGAGATCACCAAGGACCTTGGATGCGAAGTCATATGATCTCATGTGTATGTAGCCGAGGTAATCTTCATGTCAGTTTCTGTACATTACATCGCGTATGATCTTGTTGGTTAGAAATTATTTCATAAAAGATGATAAGTACATTTACATTCAAGTTTACACGGTCATAGCTTTGTCTGTATGGATTACGAGGTGTTTTGTTGTCTAAAGGCGATTCTTCAAGGACAATGTCTTGCCAATAGCATATAATCTAAGAATATTGAAACATGTACAAGAAAATCTCTGATTGGTGGGGACTGTTAATACTAAATATTCTTTTTGCAAATGAATATATTTATGGTGCACTTCCTCGTCACTCTGTTGGTTGTAGAACTAAGAGAGTTCAAATATACATTCCTGTAGACTATAGTAGATTATTTATTCTTTCGTTAATGGTTTTTTTTTTTGTGTCTGTGTATTTATGTCCAAGCTATGGGAATTATTTAGGATACTTTTCTGTTGAGCTGATAGTAAAGGTATCTGTTCCTTTCAGACAGGTTCGGTGCAACAAACTAGCTAGGAACCTCATCCTTAAAAGCCCTTCAGACTGTCTGAAGCCTCTAATGAAACTTTATCGTTTAAAAAACATGAAATTGTCACTGATCATGATGGGATATAATCTGCTTTATGAGAATACCATTATGAAGCTAAGCCTTAGTTAAAAAAAAAAACTATCTAAGTTTACAACACATACTGGATATAATAGTTTCCACCAAAGGTGCTTACCCAATCAAGCCTGTCATGATGCATTAAAAATAAATAGCTTCTGAATCTTGAGGTCAGGAAGTTCGTATGATTGGGCTTGATTTTAGTGCTGCCTTTGACTGTGTTAATCATGATGCCCCTGTTTTCAAACTCAAACAGTTTGGAGTGGGTGGGTCGTTTCTTAGCATCATTATTGAATTTTTTAGTAATAGATTGCAGAGAGTTGTTGTTGATTGGCACCTTAGTGAATATAGGAATGGGATATCTGGTGTTCCTCAGGGTAGTGTTCTTGGCCTATTACGTTTCATACTATATGCACACGACATGTGGTTTGGTCTAGAAAAGGTCTGTATCTTCTTCAATTTCACAAAAAATGAGAGTCTTTCAAAAATTTTGCTGATCAATCTATACTGGAGAAGTGTTTTAATTCTTTCAATTGACCGTGTTTCGAGTATTGTTCTTCTGCCTGGTCTTCAGATGCTGGTTCTCATCTTAATTTACTGGACAGAAACGTATGGTCTATTAAATTTCTTATTCCTGATCATTTAGTTCATTTTACATGTTGCGTAAGATTTTTTTTTTATAAATCTGACCATCCTTTACATTCAGATCTTCCTGGACAGTTCCCTCCTGTTCGTAATACTAGGTATGCAGTTAATCCTAATAGTAAGGCCTTCTCCATCATAAGGCTCAATACTACACAGTACTCTAGAAGTTTTATTCTAGCTGTGACCAAGTTGTGGAATGATCTTCCTAATCGGGTAGTTGAATCAGTAGAACTCAAAAAGTTCAAACTCGCAGTAAATGTTTTTATGTTGAACAGGCTTACATAAGTCCTTTTATAGTTTATATATCAATTATCTGTTTTAATGTTGTTGTTGTTTTTAGGATATTAGTTTGAATTTTTCATTACTTATATCGTTTATTTATTTCCTCATTTCCTTTCCTCACTAGGCTATTTTTCCCTGTTGGAGGAGCCCTTGGGCTTATAGCGTTTTCCAAACAAGGTTGTAGCTTAGCTAGTAATAATAATAATAATAATAATAATAATAATAATAATAATAATAATAACCTAAAATCGAGTAAGAAAAATAAAATCATAACTCTCAGACAAATTATACGTAGCGCCATCCCTCTGAAGTGAAAATTAGCATATGGTGAAAAGCATAAACACACATTCATTTGTGTGTGTGTGTGTGTGTGTGTGTGTATATATATATATATATATATATATATATATATATATATATATATATATATATATATATATATATAATATATATATATTATATATATATATATATATATATATATATATATATATATATAGTATATATTTTTTCCAGTCACGCTGAGTGGCATTACCAGTCGTATGACTACGAGATCTCCCTGTCCCTCGGGTAGGGGAGAGGGAAAATAGTTATACCATGGTGAGAGAAGTTCAAGTCAGGAAGGGGGAAAGGGTGAGAAGGGTTGAATCTGCGTGGGTCTGGCTTGGGTACACTTTATATATATATATACTGTATATATATATGTATGTATATATATATATATATATATATATATATATATATATATATATATATATATATTTATATATATATATATATATATATATATATATATTATATATATATATATATATATATATATATATATATATATATATATATATATATATATATATATATGTATATATATATATATATATATATATATATATTTTCAAATAAGCCATATATATTTTGATACATTAATGTCTGGATTCTCTTATCGACACAAAGACAAGAGCTTGTGACCGGCCGGGAATCGAACCCTGGTCGGCAAGCTTGTATAGACAGTGACTAAACCACTTGGCCACGAAGAATGATAAAAGTCAATGACAATTCTTCTGTGCTTATACCTGTCGAATTCAAGTGTTTTGTACTTAGAATTGAAATCAACCCATCTTCACCATCGTAGCGAATTGGTAGTTTGTTACTTGGCATTCGATTAATGATACATTTTGCACATTTAGACGTGTTTTTCATATTCAAATAAGCCATATGTATTTTTGCTACATTAATGTCTGGATTCTCTTAACGACCTCGGGATCAGAGCCCCAGGCGAAATCACACAAGCTCTTGTCTTCGTGTGATTTCGCCTGGGGCTTTGATCCCGAGGTCGTTAAGAGAATCCAGACATTAATGTAGCAAAAATACATATGGCTTATTTGAATATGAAAAACACGTCTAAATGTGCAAAATGTATCATATATATATATATATATATATATATATATATATATATATATATATATATATATATATATATATATA
>NC_090751.1:57142410-57144228 GCF_036898095.1 Palaemon carinicauda
TGCTCTTAAAATTCACTTTATATCAGTATTTTTTTTTCTTAATTACTGCTGTGATTGTATATGAAAATCATTGTATGAATTTAATATTGGTGTTGAAGTTCGGTTCAGTAGCCTACAGACGGCCTTCTGTTTAGTATAGACGTTTAATTTTTGAGTAATCTGGAGGAATAATTTTCTCTCGTTTTTGAATAATAATAACCATTAAATGAATGTTGTTATAAAGTCACACGTGTGCGTAATGGAATTGCTGTTAAATTCCCTATATACCATTTGATTACTCATTTGAAAGGCATATTTTGCTGGTTATTACATTTATAATACATTTATATCTCATATGGTTTAATTTTAGAGGAAATAATTACTTATATATTATCTAGTGATCACTATTTTCACTAATTGTATTTCAATGGTTTTATATCATTTAAATGTCAATGTCTTCAGCAATTATGAAGTCTATAGGCATTGTTAACAAATAATGTAAAATTTCGTCCTCATTGGCTACACCATTAGGCGTCTCTGTATCTAAAAAGCATAATTTTCGTTCCATCAAACTCCTTACATGGGGACCTTTTTAAATGATTTTCTGTTTATAAAGTGACTGGTACATTCTCCTACGTCCATAAAAAATGTTCGGGGATTATACGCAATTTAACCTCTCCATCTGCCCACCCGGGCGAAAAAACGCAAAACACGAGGTAGCCCTCTTCATTTATGCAGCATATTCTGATCATTCCCCACACTGCACCCAGCATAAGGTATTCCTTGATCTAAACCATTTCTAATCTGAGTGGATAGGTGAACAAGCATATAAATCCCCTAAAATTTTAGGATTATCCCTCGTTAGCATTATTCCTTTTTCCTCCTTTTTTCACGGACCCTTCCATTTCTATTTCACTCCCTTTCGTCACCCCCCCTCCCCATCCCCTTCCCTGCCGGAGAAAATTGAGAAGGATAGAAAAAATAATAGTATAAAGATCCGGCTATAGAGATTATCATGTGTTCTGACGGTTCAAAATCGAGATTTTACGCCCGACTGTATCTCCTATTGTCAGTCGGCGAGTCGCGGCGAATCAGTGTGTGCTAAACAAAGCAATTTCCTTTTTCTTCCATCGAAATCCCTGCTGTTCCGCGACCAGTTATTTATTGATTCATCTCATCCTCTATCAGGTCGGGGTCACAATCTGTCCATTGCCAAATAACTTCATTAGTCATACTAATGGCTCGCTTATTTCTCTTTATTTCTCCCTTCATAGAACAATCTCCTTTTTCCCCATCTACTTTCGTCTGCTAGCCAGGGTGGTTAATATCGCGAACTTCTTTGCCTTATTTACATACATTCAGAACGCTCTGGATTCCAGAGCGTTAGAATTCCTCCATATATTTGAGCCTCCTTATTATGCGTTGACCCTGACATAGGAATTAGGAGGGATGAAGAAGAAGAAGCAAGAGGAAGGCGAAGAGGAAGGTGCATCGCTAAAGTAACATGCGAGGAGGCCATCCCTTTTTAGGGGTAACAGCCGTGGCCGCAGGACAAAAGCCTCTTGATACGCCGCATCACACACTTTAGTTTCCCCTTTGGCCTGACCAATTAGGTTGGGCCATCTTTTTAATGTCTCTACGATTTAGATATTCTTCTCAGACGATAGGATATGCTATGTGAAAACTCTCTCTCTCTCTCTCTCCTCCTCTCCTCTCTCTCTCTCTCTCTCTCTATCTCCTCTCTCTCTCTCTCTCTCTCTCTCTCTCTCTCTCCATTTAGTTGAGGTCGTGTTTGGAGTAGGGGGAGGATCAGTAGATCTATGCGCTCTTAATTTAGAT
>NC_090751.1:57144728-57149728 GCF_036898095.1 Palaemon carinicauda
GAGAGGAGGAGGAGGAGGAGGAGGAGGAGGAGGAGTAGTGGTGGTGGTAAGGAGGGCTTCCATGATATCACGATTCAATATACAATGTCTGCGGCGAACAATTGAAGTCATTTTAGCTCAAAGGGTCTCGTAAAAGGAAAGTCGAAATCCCATTATGGCATCTTTTCATGGCTCAATTGTCTCCTACGAAGGTTCGCTGAATTAAGAGCATTGCCAAATGATACTCTCAATACAGGGCGGATTGACCCCTCAGCCTTTGCTGCATGTAAATCGCTGACAATCGATGGAATGGCACGAGGAATCTCTCTCTCTCTCTCTCTCTCTCTCTCTCTCTCTCTCTCTCTCTCTCTCACACACACACATACTGATATTTTGAAAGGAATTAATTGGCTCCCTGAGAAAACTTGTACAATGTTTCACCATCACGAGACGTTTGAATGTATTTTAATCATTCCTTGTATCTAAAATCAGGATTAGGTAGATTTCAATTGGCTTTGTCATTGCTGAGAATGGAGATGCCACAAAGCGGCTTTCGTGATGCGATAAAATTCTATGTAAATCAACTAAGATTTGAGAAAATAAAGACGCTCGAGAGAAATATGGCTCCCAGCAGGTGAAACTATGATCAACTCATCGATCAGTGATGCCCCTCGATACGGAGGGTCGAGACTTAGTAGTATGGAGAGAGAGAGAGAGAGAGAGAGAGAGAGAGAGAGAGAGAGAGAGAGAGAGAGAGAGAGAGAGAGAGCGTGCGTGCTTGTTTTGATGCTAGACAGTGACCACCAGTGAGCTTTCATGTCGCGAACCATGTACGGGTCGTAGTGGTAAGTAGAATTATAGAAGCTTAGCTTTAGACGTTAGGGCCCAACTTTCAGTAACTTAGTGACAGGAAACTAGTTCAGCAATTTTACTCTCTCTCTCTCTCTCTCTCTCTCTCTCTCTCTCTCTCTCTCTCTCTCTCTCTCTCTCTCTCTCTCTCTCTCTCTCTCTCTCATAACTTCATGAGTTTGATTTCTTTAGTAAGTTTCTTAAAGGACAACTTAAGTTTCCACTTTATTGATATTTTTGTCTATATACCTGAGAAGAGAAAGGAAATTGAAGCCCCACGTATCGCTGTTAAGTAACCTTACGTGTGTTTCCTACAATAATTGTATGAGAGAGAGAGAGAGAGAGAGAGAGAGAGAGAGAGAGAGAGAGAGAGAGAGAGAGAGAGAGAGAGAGAGAGAGAAGTAAGGTATGATTTCTTGTAGCAGAATACTCATGAGATCACCAAGGACCTTGGATGCGAAGTCATATGATCTCATGTGTATGTAGCCGAGGTAATCTTCATGTCAGTTTCTGTACATTACATCGCGTATGATCTTGTTGGTTAGAAATTATTTCATAAAAGATGATAAGTACATTTACATTCAAGTTTACACGGTCATAGCTTTGTCTGTATGGATTACGAGGTGTTTTGTTGTCTAAAGGCGATTCTTCAAGGACAATGTCTTGCCAATAGCATATAATCTAAGAATATTGAAACATGTACAAGAAAATCTCTGATTGGTGGGGACTGTTAATACTAAATATTCTTTTTGCAAATGAATATATTTATGGTGCACTTCCTCGTCACTCTGTTGGTTGTAGAACTAAGAGAGTTCAAATATACATTCCTGTAGACTATAGTAGATTATTTATTCTTTCGTTAATGGTTTTTTTTTTTGTGTCTGTGTATTTATGTCCAAGCTATGGGAATTATTTAGGATACTTTTCTGTTGAGCTGATAGTAAAGGTATCTGTTCCTTTCAGACAGGTTCGGTGCAACAAACTAGCTAGGAACCTCATCCTTAAAAGCCCTTCAGACTGTCTGAAGCCTCTAATGAAACTTTATCGTTTAAAAAACATGAAATTGTCACTGATCATGATGGGATATAATCTGCTTTATGAGAATACCATTATGAAGCTAAGCCTTAGTTAAAAAAAAAAACTATCTAAGTTTACAACACATACTGGATATAATAGTTTCCACCAAAGGTGCTTACCCAATCAAGCCTGTCATGATGCATTAAAAATAAATAGCTTCTGAATCTTGAGGTCAGGAAGTTCGTATGATTGGGCTTGATTTTAGTGCTGCCTTTGACTGTGTTAATCATGATGCCCCTGTTTTCAAACTCAAACAGTTTGGAGTGGGTGGGTCGTTTCTTAGCATCATTATTGAATTTTTTAGTAATAGATTGCAGAGAGTTGTTGTTGATTGGCACCTTAGTGAATATAGGAATGGGATATCTGGTGTTCCTCAGGGTAGTGTTCTTGGCCTATTACGTTTCATACTATATGCACACGACATGTGGTTTGGTCTAGAAAAGGTCTGTATCTTCTTCAATTTCACAAAAAATGAGAGTCTTTCAAAAATTTTGCTGATCAATCTATACTGGAGAAGTGTTTTAATTCTTTCAATTGACCGTGTTTCGAGTATTGTTCTTCTGCCTGGTCTTCAGATGCTGGTTCTCATCTTAATTTACTGGACAGAAACGTATGGTCTATTAAATTTCTTATTCCTGATCATTTAGTTCATTTTACATGTTGCGTAAGATTTTTTTTTTATAAATCTGACCATCCTTTACATTCAGATCTTCCTGGACAGTTCCCTCCTGTTCGTAATACTAGGTATGCAGTTAATCCTAATAGTAAGGCCTTCTCCATCATAAGGCTCAATACTACACAGTACTCTAGAAGTTTTATTCTAGCTGTGACCAAGTTGTGGAATGATCTTCCTAATCGGGTAGTTGAATCAGTAGAACTCAAAAAGTTCAAACTCGCAGTAAATGTTTTTATGTTGAACAGGCTTACATAAGTCCTTTTATAGTTTATATATCAATTATCTGTTTTAATGTTGTTGTTGTTTTTAGGATATTAGTTTGAATTTTTCATTACTTATATCGTTTATTTATTTCCTCATTTCCTTTCCTCACTAGGCTATTTTTCCCTGTTGGAGGAGCCCTTGGGCTTATAGCGTTTTCCAAACAAGGTTGTAGCTTAGCTAGTAATAATAATAATAATAATAATAATAATAATAATAATAATAATAATAACCTAAAATCGAGTAAGAAAAATAAAATCATAACTCTCAGACAAATTATACGTAGCGCCATCCCTCTGAAGTGAAAATTAGCATATGGTGAAAAGCATAAACACACATTCATTTGTGTGTGTGTGTGTGTGTGTGTGTGTATATATATATATATATATATATATATATATATATATATATATATATATATATATATATATATATATATATATATTATATATTATATATATATATATATATATAGTATATATTTTTTCCAGTCACGCTGAGTGGCATTACCAGTCGTATGACTACGAGATCTCCCTGTCCCTCGGGTAGGGGAGAGGGAAAATAGTTATACCATGGTGAGAGAAGTTCAAGTCAGGAAGGGGGAAAGGGTGAGAAGGGTTGAATCTGCGTGGGTCTGGCTTGGGTACACTTTATATATATATATACTGTATATATATATGTATGTATATATATATATATATATATATATATATATATATATATATATATATATATATTTATATATATATATATATATATATATATATATATATATATATATATATATATATATATATATATATATATATATATATATATATATATATATATATATATATATATATATATATATATATATATATATATTTTCAAATAAGCCATATATATTTTGATACATTAATGTCTGGATTCTCTTATCGACACAAAGACAAGAGCTTGTGACCGGCCGGGAATCGAACCCTGGTCGGCAAGCTTGTATAGACAGTGACTAAACCACTTGGCCACGAAGAATGATAAAAGTCAATGACAATTCTTCTGTGCTTATACCTGTCGAATTCAAGTGTTTTGTACTTAGAATTGAAATCAACCCATCTTCACCATCGTAGCGAATTGGTAGTTTGTTACTTGGCATTCGATTAATGATACATTTTGCACATTTAGACGTGTTTTTCATATTCAAATAAGCCATATGTATTTTTGCTACATTAATGTCTGGATTCTCTTAACGACCTCGGGATCAGAGCCCCAGGCGAAATCACACAAGCT
Source organism: Palaemon carinicauda (assembly GCF_036898095.1). Classification (NCBI taxonomy): domain Eukaryota; kingdom Metazoa; phylum Arthropoda; class Malacostraca; order Decapoda; family Palaemonidae; genus Palaemon; species Palaemon carinicauda. The sequence goes on from NC_090751.1 coordinate 57,148,837, forward strand.
CTTGTCTTCGTGTGATTTCGCCTGGGGCTTTGATCCCGAGGTCGTTAAGAGAATCCAGACATTAATGTAGCAAAAATACATATGGCTTATTTGAATATGAAAAACACGTCTAAATGTGCAAAATGTATCATATATATATATATATATATATATATATATATATATATATATATATATATATATATATATATATATATATATATATATATATATATATATATCGAGTTTTTAAATTCTCTCCCCCCTTTCGTCTCCGTGATTCTGTAGTTGCTTTAATCCAAATTGAGCCCTGTTGCTTTTTGAGGGAATTTTCATTGAAGAAAAATGAACGAAGAAAATAAAATATTGTACTTGAAAGGTTGCCATATGAGGAGAAATTATAGGAAATGATATATTGAATATTGAGATACATGAATTTAATCAATAGGAAATACTGAATGACTACATTTTTAAAGTAAGTAAATGAAAAACATAAGAAAATGAATGAAATAAATAGATGAAATAATGAATAAATAAGCAAATATGAACACATTTTACATTCAGAACTGGTTTCACGGGAATATGAGATTTAAAAATCAGGCACGTTTGACCGAACATGACAAGAGTAAATGAGTTTTATTTGAGAACTGGAACGGTAGTTACTTAGAAAACTTGTTTAGTCCTCTTCGATGCACCTTCTAGATTACAAATTGATAGCTAAGTGATGTTTTTGAAAGCATTTCATAACTGTAACTAATAAAAATCCAGGGATAATTTGCCTAAGAGTTTATGATTTTATTTTTCTTACTCTATTTTAAATTAAGATTCAGAAGCTATTTATTTTTAATGCATCATGACAGGCTTGATTGGGTAAGCACCTTTGGTGGAAACTATTATATCCAATATGTGTTGT
>NC_090751.1:57154728-57157228 GCF_036898095.1 Palaemon carinicauda
AATAGTATAAAGATCCGGCTATAGAGATTATCATGTGTTCTGACGGTTCAAAATCGAGATTTTACGCCCGACTGTATCTCCTATTGTCAGTCGGCGAGTCGCGGCGAATCAGTGTGTGCTAAACAAAGCAATTTCCTTTTTCTTCCATCGAAATCCCTGCTGTTCCGCGACCAGTTATTTATTGATTCATCTCATCCTCTATCAGGTCGGGGTCACAATCTGTCCATTGCCAAATAACTTCATTAGTCATACTAATGGCTCGCTTATTTCTCTTTATTTCTCCCTTCATAGAACAATCTCCTTTTTCCCCATCTACTTTCGTCTGCTAGCCAGGGTGGTTAATATCGCGAACTTCTTTGCCTTATTTACATACATTCAGACGCTCTGGATTCCAGAGCGTTAGAATTCCTCCATATATTTGAGCCTCCTTATTATGCGTTGACCCTGACATAGGAATTAGGAGGGATGAAGAAGAAGAAGCAAGAGGAAGGCGAAGAGGAAGGTGCATCGCTAAAGTAACATGCGAGGAGGCCATCCCTTTTTAGGGGTAACAGCCGTGGCCGCAGGACAAAAGCCTCTTGATACGCCGCATCACACACTTTAGTTTCCCTTTGGCCTGACCAATTAGGTGGGCCATCTTTTTAATGTCTCTACGATTTAGATATTCTTCTCAGACGATAGGATATGCTATGTGAAAACTCTCTCTCTCTCTCTCTCTCTCTCTCTCTCTCTCTCTCTCTCTCTCTCATTTAGTTGAGGTCGTGTTTGGAGTAGGGGGAGGATCAGTAGATCTATGCGCTCTTAATTTAGATTTATAGGATCTCCTCTGTACCCCGCCATCTCCTGCGTTAATAGGTCAGCTGGAGTGACCCTAGATCTTTTCAACCCTGAGGAATGATAGCTCAAGAGAAAAGAGAAGAAAAATCAATTCTGACCTCGCCGTCATATGTTAGAAATTTCTTTATCCGCTTCCAAGATTTGGTTGCTGAGTGGATGCATCTGGAGTTTGGCCAAAGGGTTATCGATGTAGTCGATTACGGAATTGGGTATTTGTACACAGTTGGGGTTAAGTTGGATGAATTCTCATTCGATGATAAGATATATTCATCATGAATCCCATTTGAATGGTTGCATATTTTAACTCACATTCTTCTTTTAATAGTAATGATTATTTTCTCACTTTCGTAATAGGTTTCTCTGTGAATTTCACTAGTGGTCTGAAAATGTGTGTAAAACAATGCAGTATTTAATATTACCCTTTAAAACCTTTTCACCTCAAAATAAAGAAGGTAAAGGTAATATTCTTTCTCTCTCTCTCTCTCTCTCTCTCTCTCTCTCTCTCTCTCTCTCTCTCTCTCTCTCTCTCTCTCTCTCATATCCAGTTTTTCAGCAGTATATTTTGCTTTTGATTAATGGAGAGTCTCAGAGACTGCCAGGTAACTTACATTCAAAGCTAAATTATCAACAATGCTGTCTACATTAATGTAGATATGTTTAATTCATAAAGGAATGAGGTGAAGATTGTAAATTGAAAATTTTAATATTTTTAAACTATTACGTCTTTAATGTGTTAAGAGTATATAATATTTATCATGTATTATATTTCAGAGGAGTGAAATAATTAGTAAGTCTCCAAAATCCAAAATTGTTGTATTTTAAATAATTGTCATTTGAATAGCGTTTTCCTTTCAATAACTATATTTTGCCATTATTCTTCGTTTTAAAACAAAGAAAAATAGCTGCTCTAATTTTACACTAATACAGTATGTATTGTAGATGTACAATCTCTAGTGGCTGGGGTATTTTGATTAATGATTTTAGTTTCCGCAATAGGAACGATCTTCATCATTACTACAATTTTAATGTCTCATTTTTAGGCCTATCCTGCTTTGTCAACAATTAACTTTGGAGTGATTTAAGAATCTCCGTAGTATGGCAAATAGAATAGAAATTTCGCAAGAAATATTTATTGGATAACAGAACAAATGAGAGAGAGAGAGAGAGAGAGAGAGAGAGAGAGAGAGAGGAGAGGAGAGAGAGAGAGAGAGAGAGAGAGAGAGTTGGAAATTATCGGGGAAGATTTCCACATCAAAACTCTTAATTGAGATAGTGAGAACTTAAAGGGGATCGCCGGCACAGTATCAAAAATGCTCTTAGGGATTTGATACAGAACCAGATTCCGAATATCAGCCGGGAGGTACGGCCATAAAGTCCCTCTGTTAAGATGTTTTGAGCGATGCTGTTAATAATGCCCAACCTTTTAAGCATGGCCATCTTTATTGCTGGCGTTCGCTTGGTATAATAAATACGCGCGTGCACGCAATCTCGACCATAAAGGTCAGTCAGCTTATGTGTTGGTCATCAAAGGATATTAGGGTAATAATGCAGAGAAACATAGAGGATCCATGCAGATGGGGAGAGAACTTTATGGGGTGATCTACCCTAATGTAAATAATGAGGCCATGTCTTGATATAACGCTTTATTAACCTTGTCTATATA
>NC_090751.1:57164728-57224728 GCF_036898095.1 Palaemon carinicauda
TGGAATCTCAGAAGGGTTTTGGAAGAAAACTTTCCCGAATTTCCAAAAGTCTTCAAAGGACATAGCCGTATACTTAACATGGATTTCTGAATGACTCCAGAACTGAAATTTCCAGGAGCAGTCCTGAACGACTTCTCCCCGAGCTTCAAATGACTTCTGAAGACCTGATCTTCATTTTTTCAAACGTAGCCTGCAACACCTCACATGATCTGTATGTAGCTGGCGAAATCTAACCAAGGAATTGCGCGTCAATAGGAGTAAGAGGAAATGAGTTGATGACTGGGAGAAGGATTTCACTTGACTCACAGAGATCGCGTTCTGGCGGAATAGGAAACTGCCAGTAAGAATTATGTGTTACGTCTTCGGAACACCATCAACTACAGATGGTTTTGGTTGCTGCCGAAGTTGCCGATCGTTCGTTTTATATCGCCCGACCTATAGAAAGACACGGGATCTTCCGTTGGCAGCTGAGCTTTGAAGATCATAAGGTATGCGCCTTGAAGGATCCTTTGCTTGGGCTTTTGCGACGATGTCTTATTAAAGGAGACTCTTGGAAAAAGTACGAGGCTTTGTATCGGTGCAAAAACGGATTGCGGGGAATGAGGATGGAGGCAGAATGGTTCAACTGAACAGTGAGTGACGTGTAGTTCTTCAACAGGATTGTCCCAAAATGCGCCATTGAAGTAAGGACATATCCAGACGACATTGGTAAATATATCATGTTGCTCGTCATTTACTTTGGCATGATAGTGTATGCGGAGAAATCGATACTATTCATCTCTTTACTCATTCCCCATATAGGTAAAGAATAAATGCCTTCGATTTCCCTGAGGAATCTGACGAAGTGAGGACTCGCGGCACTGAAATCTCTTTTGAAATCTAGAAGGACACTGACGAACTAAGGAAAATAGACAATGAAATCTCGAAAGAAACAGATAATCTAATGAAAGATCTTGAAAACTAGAAGACAGGAGAGAACAGCGAAGAGGAGCCTCTAATGACAGAGGTAAGACACCTAAAAATAGAGAGCCTCTAATGCTAGAAGTAAGGCACCTCAAAATATAGATCAAAGACCCTCTAATGCTAAAGGTATGGAACCTAGAAATATATGTCAAAGAACTTCTAATGCTAGAAGTGTGGGAGCTAAAGCGAGAGGTCAAAGAACTTCTAATGTTAGAGGTGTGGGAGCTATAAAGAGAGGTCAAAGAACTTCTAATGCTTCAGGTAAGGGAGCTGAAAAGAGGTCAAAGAACTTCTAATGCTAGAGGTGTGGGAGCTAAAAAGAAGTCAAAGAACTTCTAATGCTAGAGGTGTGGGAGCTAAAAAGAGGTCAAAGAACTTCTAATGCTAGAGGTGTGGGAGCTAAAAAGAGGTCAAAGAACTTCTAATGCTAGAGGTGTGGGAGCTAAAAAGAAGTCAAAGAACTTCTAATGCTAGAGGTGTGGGAGCTAAAAAGAGGTCAAAGAACTTCTAATGCTAGAGGTGTGGGAGCTAAAAAGAGGTCAAAGAACTTCTAATGCTAGAGGTGTGGGAGCTAAAAAGAGGTCAAAGAACTTCTAATGCAAGGGGTGTGGGAGATAAAAAGAGGTCAACGATCTTCTAATGCAAGGGGTGTGGGAGCTAAAAAGAGGTCAAAAACTTCTAATGCAAGGGGTGTGGGAGCTAAAAAGAGGTCAAAGAACTTCTAATGCAAGGGGTGTGGGAGCTAAAAAGAGGTCAAAGAACTTCTTATGCAAGGGGTGTGGGAGCTAAAAAGAGGTAAAAGAACTTCTAATGCAAGGGGTGGGGAAGCTAAAAAGAGGTCAAAGAACTTCTAATGCAAGGGGTGGGGAAGCTAAAAAGAGGTCAAAGAACTTCTAATGCAAGGGGTGTGGGAGCTTAAAAGAGGTCAAAGAACTTGTAATGCAAGGGGTGTGGGAGCTAAAAAAAATCAAAGAACTTCTAATGCAAGGGGTGGGGGGAGCTAAAATGAGGTCAAAGAACTTCTAATGCTAGAAGTGTGGGAGCTAAAAAGAGGTCAAAGAACTTCTAATGCTAGAGATGTGGGAGCTAAAAATAGGTCAAAGAACTTCTAATGCTAGAGGTGTGGGAGCTAAAAAGAGGTCAAAGAACTTCTAATGCAAGGGGTGTGGGAGCTAAAAAGAGGTCAAAGAACTTCTAATGCAAGGGGTGTGGGAGCTAAAAAGAGGTCAAAGAACTTCTAATGCAAGGGGTGGGGGAGCTAAAAAGAGTTCAAAGAACTTCTAATGCAAGGGGTGTGGGAGCTAAAAAGAGGTCAAAGAACTTATGCAAGGGGTGTGGGAGCTAAAAAGAGGTAAAAGAACTTCTAATGCAAGGGGTGGGGAAGCTAAAAAGAGGTCAAAGAACTCCTAATGCAAGGGGTGGGGGAAATAAAAAGAGGTCAAAGAACTTCTAATGCCAGGGGTGTGGGAGCTTAAAAGAGGTCAAAGAACTTGTAATGCAAGGAGTGTGGGAGCTAAAAAGAGATCAAAGAACTTCTAATGCAAGGGGTGGGTGGAGCTAAAATGAGATCAAAGAACTTCTAATGCAAGGGGTATGGGAGCTAAAAATAGGTCAAAGAACTTCTAATGCAAGGGGTGTGGGAGCTAAAAAGAGGTCAAAGAACTTCTAATGCAAAGGGTGTGGGAGCTAAAAAGAGGTCAAATAACTTCTAATGCAAGGGGTGTGGGAGCTAAAAAGAGGTCAAAGAACTTCTAATGCAAGGGGTGTGGGAGCTAAAAAGAGGTCAAACAACTTCGAATGCAAGGGGTGTGGGAGCTAAAAAGAGGTCAAAGAACTTCTAATGCAAGGGGTGGGGGATAGATGTCGCCAGCGAGGCTTTGGGGAAGGTGCGGCGGCGTCTGCGTTTTTTTTGATGCGTAAACTCAATTAAATTAAAGTAAAAACGGGGCATTAAATACGTATTATAAATACTAAACTCTTTCTTATCTTGACAGCACAAATGAAATCTTACTAAATTCCAACATGTAACTTCATAATGATTACCTTATGCTTACAAGGATATCCTACATTTTTATGAATACCTCCCATTGGCTAGGTTAAGTAAAATTTGGAAATAAAATGCACTGAAATTACATATAAAAATCAGACTATAAATCAGTTAATGAGATCGGTGTTACTCTATGGACATTAGTCATATTAGAACAACGAAACAATCTCCAATAGATTTCGTAGCTTTGAGAACAGTGCCTTCAGAAGGATATTGGGAGTTGAATGGCAAGACAGGATTAGAAATGAAATTATAAGAGAGATTACTCTAGTGCCATATGTGGATGAAATCAAGATGAAGGGTAGATGGAGATGGTTTGGGCAAGCTCTTCGCACTCCGCAAGTGAGATTAGTTCACCAAACTTTCAACTGGGCTGCACAAGGCACTAGAAGAGTTCGAAGACCCAGGCCTACATGGCTGAGGGCTATGAAGCGCGGAGTAGAGATAATGAATGGAGAGGTATTGAATTAAAAGCTCAAGATAGAGATGACTGGTGAAATGTAACCGAGGCCCTTTGCGTTATTAGGCCTAGGTCATGATGATGATAATGATGATGATGATGATCATGAAAGAAATTTTCATTTTTTTAATCTATTGCCTCATATGTTTGAGATTCTTTCAATTCAAAGGTGTTTCATACAAATAACAACGATATGGGTGTAAGAAATAAACACGGTTTTAACTTTCCTTTCAATGGAATATTTCATGATGAAAAATGTATCTTACAGTTTAAAGATGAAAGGATCTGTTGATTGTCATCAATGGTTTACAATAAACTAGCATTTCGCATCAGTCTTTCAGTAATTGTAATCGTTGCATTTATAACGGTACCAAGAGTGGTAGTCTATTCTAAAATGTTTATCATTAAAAGGTAAATGTAAAACCTTTATTTTCTTTCCAATATTTTAGGTATTTTACACGATTTTATTGAATACAACTGAACGATATTTAACATCACAGCTGAGACCCAACCTTAGCTGAAGCATGTTCTAAAAGGAGTTGATTTACATCGAATACATCTCTGTCCAACGAATATTAGTTAACAAGCTCAAAAGTTCTTAGAAGGTTATAATGACATAGCTCTATAATTCTGAAGATTTTGTTTCATAAAAGTTACGAGAAGGCCAATTATATGGTATTTCGAACGTGAAAGTCAGCAGCCCTAATATGCCATCTCTGTTTAAACTGCCTCTCAAGTTTCCAGTATTTCTTTTCTGTTGCTGTTTGTGAGATGAAGGGACAAGTGTTTAGCTTGGGATATATTATTTATTTTTTTGCATCATAAACTAATTTCCTCAGACATTTTGGTTGTTGGACCGATGTTTATTTGTATGTATCATTTACATTTATGTTTGAATTTAATTAAAATTTTAACATGCATACTTCTACTGAAAAAAAATTATACTTTCAGGTTAACATTCATATATATGTTATATATATATATATATATATATATATATATATATATATATATATATATACATATATATATATATACAGTATATATATATATATATATATATATATATATATATATATATATATATATATATATATATATATATATATATATATATGTATATATATATACATATATATATGTATATATATGTATATATATATATACATATATATATGTATATATATGTATATATATATATATATATATATATATATATATATATATGTGTGTGTGTGTGTGTGTGTGTGTGTGTGTGTTTTTTAAAGATGGATAATTTTTTTCTAAACATGTTATTGATAGTATCGTCGCGTTTTCTTCTGTTTACTATCAATATGATTTTTGCCATGTTTTACGTGATTATCATTATCAGTATTATTATTATCATTATTGTTCCAAAGCAAGTAACGTCCAAGCTATAAATAAACCCTTATCATAATAGAAATGCTAATAATCGAAGTATATATTTAGCGTTTTCATCAACATATACTGTGTATGTATATACACACACACACAAACACACACACACATATATATATATATATATATATATATATATATGTGTGTGTGTGTGTGTGTGTGTGTATATATTTAAATATATAAATATATATATATACATATGTATAAATATGTGTATATGTAAATATATATGTATGTATATATGTATATATTTAAATATATATATATATATATATATATATATATATATATATATATATATATGTGTGTGTGTGTGTGTGTGTGTGTGTGTGTGTGTGTGTGTGTGTGTGTATTGTTCATTAATAAGGGAGGTTGCACGTACATGAAAAAGGTTATTTGATGAATCTTGTAAATTTCGTATTATTTCGGAAATCCTTCCTTTGCATCTTCTCACTAAATACACTGTATTTTATGTCATGAAAGTAAATAAAGAACATTACTAGTCTATATGTTATTTTTAATTTTTTGTAGTCGCACGATGAAACTCATTGCATTAATACACACATACATTATTATGGTGATACACTGCATATCCTTTTGTCGTTTCTTATACTGTAAAGGCCTTTTCTCTCATATGAGTTGACTACTGCATGTATTTTATCCGATATATATATATATATATATATATATATATATATATATATATATATATATATATATATATATATATATATATATATACATGCATGCATGCATGTATGTATGTATGTAAAATATGAATATGTATATGATTTATTTTCTTGTTGTTTACGTAAATTATAACTACTGCCAACAGGCCTATATCTTGAACGGTTAAGGAATAAATTTCAATCTCTGAAAATTGAAGCGTCTTTAGCGAAGAAAAAGGGCAAAAGAAACAGACCTTTTTTTTTCCCTGAATGAACTTGCAACGGCGGCTATGGATGGCTTGCGATTAGATGACGAGGGCCATCTCGTGCCCCGCGTTGTTATCGCTGGCGGTTATCGCATAGTGTTTTAAAACTTGCAGTTCTGGAATTTAGTGCTTGAATTGATAATAATGGCGGCGTTGTGCCATTCGCGTTAATGTAAGTGTTTGAACACGGCCAGAGGTGATGCTTGACGGCACCTAAGTATGCAGGCTGTGTCCAACAGTGCCAAGGCAGGGCCCGAACAAGCAATAATTGCCATCCACGGATGCATTGAGAAATGGGGCTGAAATGCATGCAGAGTCGGGTCTGCTTGTACCTCGTGTCGCTGGCTATGGCTCTCATTTAAAATCCTGTCTCTCTCTCTCTCTCTCTCTCTCTCTCTCTCTCTCTCTCTCTCTCTCTCTCTCTCTCTCTCTCTCTCTCTCTCTCTCTCATATCAGTGAATGATCTTTGTTGCTTGAACTTTCGCCTTTTATTCCTACCAGTTTGGTTTTCCAGAAAGTAAAGATGATACAACTTGAAAATAAGTCGATATATCGTGATCATATTTTTGTAGAGATGTAAATTCTGATGCCTCTTGTTTAATTTTGGTTATTCATATTCATATGAATTTCTCTCTCTCTCTCTCTCTCTCTCTCTCTCTCTCTCTCTCTCTCTCTCTCTCTCTCTCTCTCTCTCTCTCTCTCTCTCTCTCTCTCTTTTATATATATATATTATATATATATATATACATTATATATATATATATATATATATATATATATATATATATATATATATATATATATATATATATATATATATATATAATATATTATATATATATATATATATATATATATATTTTATATATGTATATATATATATATATATATATATATATATATATATATATTATATATATATATATACTGTATATGTTCGTGAGTGAATATTATTATACAGTTGTATATCCTGGCCCATATTTTACCACATTCGTCCTACGTTGTACATTATGATTCTGAAGGTTTACTTATTTGAAGTTTCCACTGATTCGTCAAATGAGCTACAAATAAGGTTTCAGAAATTTTGTATTCTGTGGAAAAAGGAAAGTCAACTGTCATAGCCTATAGAACTAATACATTTTAGCGCTGAGTCGTGTAATATAGTGCTGCAATGATTCGTTATATTTTCTAATAGATTCAATTGCAAATCTTTAGAATAAGCAGTGACAGACTTATTTAAATCTTAGTAAGATATTTTTTTTATTCCAAGTTCCCGCTTCATTTACTTTTTTAGTATTCGTTATGGTTTATTTTCATTATAAATTATTTGAATTATTATATGTAAAAATTATTAATAAGTGATTTTGATAATTAAGCTTTCTTGTAAATCATATACTGGTAATTATATCTAGTACCGTATATGTTATTTTTATGAAATAGTCTAATGTCCAATCTGAATTATGACTGATATGTAATATTTATTGATCTTTTCAATATTTTATTAGGATTGTGGTTAGCATAATATACTATTTTTACAGTATTAGAGACTAATATTTTTTTCCATGTTTGAACATGAAATATGTCTCTTGTGCTGAGCTCTTAAGTATGAAACCATAATTTATAACTGAAATAACTAATATTATGTTTGGTGGTTGTGAAGGATTTGTTCTGCATTACATATTTTTTCTTTAAAGTACTTGCCGATCGGTTTTCGTCAATGATAATTAATATGATATTTTACCTACTCAAGTATGTTCTTCTACTATGTGGATATACTGGACAGGACCATTTATTTTCTCTTTGTATACATTAATTAAGCGCGTGCTTACTAGGAACACTCGCCAGTTCTTTTTTTCTTTATGTCGAGTAATGCATTATTTCAAAGGGTAAGACAAGCGTGCATATTTTATTATAATAAATGACAACGAAACTGACCGCAGTATTTTATTAAGATATTACGGGAAAGTAAATTAGATTGAGAGAGAGAGAGAGAGAGAGAGAGAGAGAGAGAGAGAGAGAGAGAGAGAGAGAGAGAGAGAGAGAGAGAGAGATATTCATAACTACAACAGTGTCGGGTTTGAGTCCTGCCGGCTGGCTGTTATAGAATTCAGACCATGTTTTAGAATATGAATTAACCTCTAATTTTAGTTAGCTCATAAAGATAATTGTCCTCCGAGACAGATGAAGTACATCTTTGCAACAAAGACACCTAAGCAAATGGGAAAAGAAATCGGCAAATTTAACTTTTAAGAAAGAATATTTTTAATAGAAATAATGTTAGAAATTATATAAATTTGTGGTCATCATTTCTTTGATGTCCATTTTCAGGACTTTTTAAGATTCTCTATGCCCTGAGTTCGTAACCACCCAGAGCCCCTTGAAGGTAAAACGTAATTTTTATTCAAGGTAGCAGCCACTGTGGGAACACCTCTAAGGTATATCCAATTATGCTAACGATTCACATCGACTCCTGTTGTTCATGGGAATGGAGGCGTTTAATCATGACGACTATTTTATTGCTACGATTACAGCCACTGCGACTATCCATTGGATGCGCTCAAGATGAGAGAGATAAGGAAGTAAGTAAAAAATGAATGAATAAAATATACAGAAGAACTTAGAGTGTAAATTGATGTGTGATTATGGATGGATTGTATAATTTGCAAGAGTTTAATACCATCATTGTTTCTTTCTGCTTACGCAAAAGTGGTATGTTTTTTTCTTTAAGAGATACTAAACAAATGAAATATTTTTTTAATAACATAAAACGTAATATGGGTGTCCGCCATTAAATCAATTTTTTTTTGTTTACTAGTGCTGCTATTCTATTAGAATTGTGGATTTGGATAAATGAATTGTTTGATATTTGCAGATAAGGGAATGCAATAAGTAAAGATATTCATCATCATTCTTGTCATCCAGTAATGGAAAATACTTATTCCCTGAAATTTGGAGGATCATTTTGCTTTCAGGTCAACTCCATAATTTTGATGCATGACGAGAAATTTCTCTGAAGCTACTTGCAGTGTCGGAATGTGGAATGTCCGCTTATGGTTAATGGTAAAATTAGAATTACCATTATTCATCGCAGGGAGTTAGGGTTCCTGTCAAATAATTTCATTATTAGCTTTCCTTGACTTATTTTTTAAATTTAATTTGTGTGTTTTTGATTGTGGAATTTATAGGAATGTGATATCTGCTATTTTACTGGACTAATTACAGAATAAAAATATGCACAAGTATTTGATTAATTGATTGTTAACAAGTATTTGATTAATTGATTGTTAACAAGTATTTGATTAATTTGATGTTTATATATATATATATATATATATATATATATATATATATATATATATATATATATATATATATATATATATGTATATATCACTTGCAACATTATCAATAAAATTCGTGACTAGGTCTTGAGAATACCTCGACAAAATCACTTTAGATAAGTTTGTCGCTCTTTTTCGTGTAATTCGCTTGGGTCGATGAGACAGATTTTTAGCGAATTTTTTCGATTAAAATGAAATGTTCTTATAAAATTCATTTCGACCTTCACTATAGTATAAATGTGCTAATTCAGTATATGACATGGGAATGTAAATTAGTTAGACTATTATTATCGGATTAAGTAAAAAAGAAAAAAAAGAAAAATGCGATTTTAATGTAATTAAAAAAAGAAAAGGATGATTATTATTGGATTATGGTTACGAAGTGGATTTAATTTTTATAGCAGAAAGCTAGTCGATATAACTCTACATCTTACTGTATCATAGGACAATGGTGAACTGTTGTAGAGATTAAAAAGTAATCTGTAGTCATGGTTATGGTTTCGTTCTAAAGGTTATGGGATGTATCCAGTGAAGTTTCATAATAGTTAGCAAATTAGGGCATCTTTTCCCATGGCTTTTGTTACCAGAGTATTACCAGAGGGTTAATTTATATTTCCTTGCAGTTTTGAGCTAAATATAAACCAAACTCTAAATAGAATTCTATCCTTTACGTGCTTGGATTATAAAAATTTTCTAATGGTTTTGAAATACTTGAATATTATCCATAATTCATATTTTCAATCAATGAGCTTAATGCTGGAAACATTACAGAATGTTAATTTTGTCCAAAATGAATAATCATATTCGAGGTTGGCATAAGTCCCTAAATAAAGAGTACACGTTCATATTTTGGTCATTGTTTTTTAAACAACCTTCCCTTCAAATTGTCTAATTACGTCAGGTTTTCTTCCTCTTCGTTTTAATGTTGGTATGTTTTTAGTGACTTTCCTCCACTTAGAGATATATAGGATTTAATTTTCGGGCTTTTTTATAATGCAGAATAGTTTATGAATATGAGAGTACAACATTGCCCCTTATCGGACTTACTCCTTTTTTGCACTTTGTCACATTTGTATTCTGTGAACGTTACTGATAATCATTGCAATTAAAAGCAAGGGATCCGACTGCTTCTGGCATTAATTGATTGGATAGTGGTTTATATTGGGATTATTTTAACAATTAAATTCTTATAATGAAAAGTTTGTTTGATTTATATATAAAGATGTAGGCATTAAGCAGTTTTTTTTTGTGTTCATCGCCAGTGTTTGTAGTTTCAATCGACATGGTTCTGAGAAATTGATTGGTTTACATAATGATTCCCATTCATTCTTATTTTTATATTACCTAAATAGGATACCCGTGCATTTTTGAATGATTCCCATTCACTCTTGTTATTTATATTGTAATATGAATAGGGCGCACGTGCTCTTTTGTACAAGTGTCATTAGTTGTTAGCTACTTATAAGAATAGAATTGTAAATACATTGGCAGATAGCTTATCGCCTTTTTGTGTGTGAACAATTTGAAACATTGTTTGCCTATAAATAATATACATCTTTTGATACAAACATTTTCTGAAAATTTAGTCTTTAGCGATACTCTTTAGATATGCGAACTCTTATTTTGGAAACAACTATTTTCCTCCAAAAACTGGATTCATTCTCTCGCATCATTCTGGTATGATCCTTGATATTCTACCTTCCGACATACTTTGAGAACCATTGTTGAAAATTTTCTTAGAATTAGGTTTAGAAAATAGGAGAAAAAAAAGCGATACATATATATTAAGAAAAACTTTGTATTTGCCCAAAATAAATCAAAGTACCGTGATGTTTAGTGAGGATATAGAAAACTTACTTTTTAATCCCAATAGAATTCCGTTATTTTCATTTTCCTTGTTTTATTCATGTTGAGTAAAATAATGTAAGTAAATATTACTTGTGTAAGTTAAATTCTAAAGTGTATTTGTTTCCTAATAGCTAAATCGGAGAATTACCTACCTGTTTAAAAGCCAATATATGATTATGAAAAATATTGGACTTATTCACCATGAATCGATGTGCTATAAACCTCCCTTGAACTTGAATTTATCCCATAAAGGGATAGGAGACAGTTTTTCAACGTGTGCATTCAGTCCTCTAGAGTCTGGCGTACTCGTTAGCTGAAAAGTAGAACCCGTTTTCAAATAACTGCCTTTGGAATTATGGTCTGGTTTGTTGTCGAGTCGTACACTAGTAATTATCTTATTGTGGAAAGATACGGCATGAAGGTTAAAGGTACTCGAACGCTCTTCGGGAAGAGAAAATTTTTTTTCATTATAGTATACTTTTAAAAGTTGAGGTGAAGAGGTATTTTTGGTTAAAATGCATATGCTCGCATGTACATTGTTTTGCAGAATTGCATGCCTGCTTGTATTCACTGATTGAATGTGCGTTTGTGGTTTCCTAGTCATAGGGAAATAAAAACAGAAAGATGATTTTGTTGTTCTTGAGATTATTTCAATATCATTTCTCCTAATAACTAGATTTGATTAAAAAGTGTTATAACCAAATAAAGATTGATGATTTATTGATAGATGGGTTGTGATGATTTGCTGATAAATGAAGTGAGAAGATATGTATAAGACATAATTGTATTAACTAGTGAGAAGAGAACAAAAAGTATTACTTGCAAGCATATGACAAAAAGAGCTGTGTTAACTTATTACACCGTGAATATGGTAGGAAATCAGAGGCTCCCATCCTTCCCCTGATCAACTATTACATTGAGATTAAATAGTAAAATTATGTGTATTGTGCATCGTCTCGTTTCCTTTTTTGTACTACTTTATTAGTATATATTTGGTTAATGTTAATAGTAAGCTATAATTTTTTCCATATGAGCATTTTTAAGATTAATGCATTTAGGCGTATGAAATATTAAATGAATATTTACATATAATTTGGTTATATTGTTTTTCAGATTATTTTTTCCCAAAAGGCGTGTTTTAGATATATCAAGGAATGAATCCAAAACTCCACGTTTTATGCAGTTTTAGATTTGAAATGGGCTTAAACTTTGGACCTGATGATTGAATCTCCTTTTCTTTATTTTCTTGTCGGTATAATAAATCTCTAATTTTTTCTTTCTTTTTCGAATCCATAATCGCTATTAGAAACTGACACAGTTAGAAAGCAGACACTTTGTTACTTCTACTTCTTTTATGATCAACAACAAAACATGTTTTTAATATTTTACCATTATTATTAAGGAATGTTATGAATTAAAGTATGATTGTTTAATTTTATGAATGTTACCTCTCTTCGTTAGGTATTTTGACTTTCCTCGTCCTTCTTTGGCTTGCTACTTTTGATGTTTGAGGATCAATGTCCATTTGAGATTAATGTCTCATCGATATTTGTTTTTTTGCTTTATCAATGACAAGAACTTCTAAGTAGGCCTATTATTTGAAAATCGGCGAAATATCAACTACATTTTA
The DNA here is from genome assembly GCF_036898095.1 of Palaemon carinicauda. Classification (NCBI taxonomy): domain Eukaryota; kingdom Metazoa; phylum Arthropoda; class Malacostraca; order Decapoda; family Palaemonidae; genus Palaemon; species Palaemon carinicauda. The sequence continues at coordinate 57,177,371 of NC_090751.1, forward strand.
GCACAATGACCTCGCCCCACCATTGGTTTGCGTTTGTTAAAGATGTTACGCACTTATGTATCGATATGAGTTTTCCAAGACTTCGAGTTAGAGTATTACCTCAATATGAAGTTGTGGACATTCTGATTCCATGTATAATAAATTCTTACTGTAGTCATTGCGTTCTTGATTTTTCTTTGAATGAATCCCTGTTTTGTGAAAACTACATATTACTGGCAATATTTTAGTGTATTTCAACAGCAATCAGTTCATAATTTTGTTATATTATTTCCGGTATAAATAACAATTGTTGAAAATTATTGTTTTTTTGGACGATTATAGGTCAGCCATGTATCGGTAAAGGAGTGTTTGATAGTGTTGTTAGAATTCAAAAGCCGACGTCACTGACAATTAATATCTCATCTAACCCACCGAATACTTATTTTAGTAAATTCAGCTTTATATACATTTGAATATCGACGTAGTATAGTATATTTGGATATTAAGAGTGTGTAGTATGTCTACCACCTCATTTATATTTTTTTCACTTATGTCAAGATATATAATCAATTAATGTTTCAACCGTTCTGTTATTAGTATTTTTCTTTACTGACAAAGGTAACCAGATGCATTAAATGCATAAAAAAGACAAATAAAAAAAAATTGGTTTCATTATAAAAACAGTAGACTATCGCTTTGAAAATATGGATAAAATATACGAACAATGTAATGGCACCAAGAATAATTGATGAAATCCTCATCGTAAGATCAAGCTTAGAAACTGGCCCTAAGAATTTTATCTCTCTCTCTCTCTCTCTCTCTCTCTCTCTCTCTCTCTCTCTCTCTCTCTCTCTCTCTCTCTCTCTCTCATATATATATATATATATATATATATATATATATATATATATATATATATATATATATATATATATATATATATGTAAATTATAATCTTAAATATAAGAGTGATTAGTGTTAAGAATTCACGTTGTATTTATTTACTTTATCCATTAAATTTCCCTTGGGAATGAACTTAAAACTGTTACATTTTGAGATTATTTTGGGTTTTTTATACGCAGCTTTATTCGTTTGTAACCATCCTCATTTTAATCACAGTTTATTTTATAATTAAAAAAGTAAAGCCTTCTAGTCGTCTGATGAGTCAAAATTATAAAATATTTTATTAATGATTTGACTTTCATTTACTCCCTATAACATTTTCAAGGGGGCACATTACAGTAGATGCAAGGCGGCTCTATGCATAGAGTCGCATAAAGACAAATATTATTCAGTACTTTATAACTTTATCTGTTATATAATTTCGCTAAATGGGACATTTCAAGTCTGCAACTCCCCAGTAATTGACACAAGGGGAATGAAGGAGATTCCTATCTGTTCTTTAAAATTTAGACTTGGTGCTTGTATTGGTAGTGCCGATTACTGCAATCACATAATTAAAGCCTACATACTGGAAGACGTTTATTTTCTAATTTACAAACTGAATAGCGCCAAGAAAGCTCTGAAAGCAACCACGGATTAGAAAATAAGCGATTGTTAGTGATTGGCCTTTAATTACATGTATACCACGTCCGCAGATTGGACTACTGTCTAATAATGCCTTGTGTTTTCCGCCCAGAGGGTTTTGTATTGAGCTTTGGGACACACGTTGTTGTGCGTAGATGGCTTCAGAAGACTGGTTTTTATTGCCTCCTTGTTTGTGAAACTGGAAAGATGAGAGGGTAACCCTGTTAGCCAGCCGGTCACAATCAATGCTTAGATTGATAGAAAAAAAAAGTACCCTTGTGTTATAGGTGATCGTTTTATTCAGCAGTTGAAGAAATATCTCGAAAACTACAATACTTGCCAGCTGTGTTACTCATCTTCTCTTTTGAAAAAAATGCAGAAGATAAGAAATAAATTGAAAATAAGTGTGAAAATATCAAAAGATTTTTCCCTTTTGTAGAGAACTGAGACGTCCACAAACTTTGCCCATTCTTTTGACAGCCGTCATTTGTATAGAGATTTCAACTGTAGCATTGTAATACGGAAAAGAAAAAATCTGACACCTAAGATTGTAGTCATGTTTCTTTCATGCTGCTTACAAAATACATACTCTATTACCATCATTTTCTGGAAATATGCTGCTCTTTTGTTGAGCGAGAATTTAGCTTCGTCACTGAAAGAAATGAGGGCCTCTTGTATTTTTGTTGCATTTCATTTTATTTTTGTCATTCAGTTCTTGAGAATTAGTGGGAAAGTAAATATTAGTGCAAGTTTTTTACATCTTCACTTTGAAATAAAAATATGAAAAGCAGAATTAATATGTTTTTTACGTATTTATGTGGCGTCGTGCGACTCTTAATATTTAATATTACAGGAGTTATAAGAGTGGACAAGGTGTAATGATGCAAGGTAATAGATTTCTAGATATTAGCTTCTAATCATTTTAGTCTTGTTAAAGACATCGCATTTTAGTGTTGTTCTTCCAGCTTATTTATTTATCCATTACTCAATTTAGAATCCACCTGAACCTATTCCTGACGCCATAATAGCCCTTAATATCCTGATTTTTAATAAAGCTGTGATCATTCTCCCAGATTTTTAATGTTTCTTGGATACTCCCTTTGAAGGCTCAACAGCCCTGATTTTTTCTCTAATCCTTTGCCCCCGCCATATTCTCTTCCCCCTCCTACTCTGGTATCTCCCTGATATCCTCGTGGCAAGCGGTCGACAGCCCAACACGACCCTCGGGAGACAAACGAGCGGCCGGGTATGAGTAATGACACAGTTCGGGTTAAATAACGACCAACTAATATATTCCTCGGGCAGTGGTAACATGCGTCCTCTAGTAGTAATTATCATTTAAACAATAGGAAAGGGGGGTACGCACGTGATTTACTGTTAGAAGGTGATGGGGGTCGTAAAACATACCATAGGGAAGATGAGCTGGCTTATACACACACTCAACTGATATTGAGAGAGAGAGAGAGAGAGAGAGAGAGAGAGAGAGAGAGAGAGAGAGAGAGATCAAAAGTATGCTACTCTACTTCCTTGAATACTCTGGATCCTTTTTCACAAAAAATAAATAATATTAACCTTAAAATGATCTCTCTCTCTCTCTCTCTCTCTCTCTCTCTCTCTCTCTCTCTCTCTCTCTCTCTCTCTCTCTCTCTCTCTGTATATATATAGAATATGTTATATATATATATATATATATATATATATATATATATATGTGTGTGTGTGTGTGTGTGTGTATATATACACACGCATATACATATATATATATATATATATATATATATATATATATATATATATATATACATACATATACACATCGTCATCTAAATCCGTGAATATGGCAGTGACGGTCATATATTTTTTTAGATAGATGCCCCTTTGGGAAATCGGCGTTATAAGCACACGCACACGCGCGACCATATATATATATATATATATATATATATATATATATATATATATATATATATATATATATATATATATATATATATATATATATATATGTGTGTGTGTGTGTGTGTGTTGGGGTTAAGTGTATTATTGGTATCATTCTAGCCTATAGAATGGGAGGATCTACTGTAATAAGGCTGAGTACGGACGGATGGGTTCACATCAATAAAACCCTATTGTGCCCCTGTTGGCTTAAGCATTAGAATATATACATAATATTCAGCTGTAGATGGTCTAAATCGTAGAAGAAAATGAATGACCTGGAGATGAAAACATCTTAAATAAATTACAGAAAAGCCTGAGACTTAACACTATCCAGAATTACCCAGTTTTAGGTGAATATATATACTGTATATATATATATATATATATATATATATATATATATATATATATATATATATATATATATATATATATATATATATATATATATATATATATATATATATATATATATATATATATGTGTATATATATGTATATATATGTATATTTATATACAGTATATATATATATATATATATATATATATATATATATATATATATATATATTGTGTGTTTGTGTTTGTAAGATCTTTAAGGACGGCACAATTATATCGAAGATTATTAGAAATATTTCCTAAATCAGATTTCATCTTCTAGGCCTATTTGTAATGTACAGCATAGCTAAGTTCATTCTGAGTTAGCAGTTTCGTCACCAAATCTTAATTTAAATAATGGTTTCGTTTTTGTTCTTTATTTATTTGTATTTTTTTGTATAGTACTTATTGAATTTATCGACAGACTTCATTAGCGAAATGAGTCATTCACCAACTGAATTATAAACGCATTAATTATGATTTTTGTTTTATATATAATATTCGAAAATACGGAGGGTGCCCGTATTTAATAAATCAACTGATACTGGAATCCCTTGAAGAATTTACAAGTTCATCAACTTCATGAATTGATTAAAATATAGTTTGCATGTAGCCTCCCTAAAGCTTCCTGAAGTATACAGCTAAAATCTCCCTTGTTTTGAAAGTCATGATATTGGACCTATCAACACATATAAACGCAGGTCGTTGTGCATCAGTCATATTTGATGGCAAGGATTTTGGAAACGTTAGCTACCTATCATCTGTTAGTCAAACCGGAAGGTATGGTCACATGGGCAACCCTTTGAGGACTGATTTATCAACCACTTTGTGCCTGAGGTTGAACGGTCTAAGAGGGGCATACCCTTTAAAGTGCTACAATAGTGTTGGACAGTGCCTGTTACCCTGCCAACTTAGCTGACTTTCATCCGAATATCAAGGTGGTTACCTGCCACCTAACACTGCTTCCCGGTTACAGCCTAAGGACCAAGGTGTAATTGCTTCCTTTAATGCCTACTGCATCTGGGTTTTGCGGAGCGTGGTGATAAGCTGAGATACCAGTGCTCAGAGATACTGTCAATGTCGAAAATTTTTATTTAATGCTTTATAAAGATTACGTGAGATTTTATCAAGGAGCGATATGAATATCGAAAACTTGAAATTGTTTGTTTACAACTTAATAGCAACCAAGTTTTTAACAGGGAAAGGACAAGCTGAAATTATAACTAAATTTTCGGAAGAAATGTGGAAACGAACTGATGTTAAACGTTTTTGTGGAACCAAAGAAAGCAAGCGGTTTTTTTTATTTATTTATTTATATATTTTTTTCTTTTTTTTTCTTTTGCCACTCCGAGTCAATCTGGAATTGTGACAATTTTTGGGGAACAAAAGAAGAGATAAACTGAAATTGCACTATTGGAAGTAAATTTCAGGGTTTTGGCATTTACGTGAAATACTGCATTAAGTTTTATACGATTTCATTATTGTGGCCCATACACCAAACAATCATAGTTATTACTCAAGAAAATTTAGTATAATTATAATTCTAACAGGAAAAAAGACTAAAGATTATATTACTTATAAGAATAGTTATATTTCATTTTCATATGAATTTGCAATCTGTGCATCTTGTATAAGTGCGTTTAGCAACCATCCCCTTGAATATTAACCGAGATTGTTTAGACGAGTTCTTTTTAGCAGTTATTGATTAAAAATTGATGCAAAATCAAATTACATATCGTTAGGAACTGAACGTCCTATGAATTAACTCTCCTCTTGAGACCCTTCAGAGTACCAATTAATGCCTTTTTTGCGTCGTGTATGTTGTTCTTGGCTATTCGTTACTGACCTTTCCAGTTAATTCGTATTTGTTCCTACACGTATTACAAACCATCGTCCTTTAATGCGAGTGTGACCTCTGCGAAGCTGGAGTCATACTCCTATTAAAGAACGATGTAGCAAACATAAACTACTTGAGAAATTTGTGGTGTTTTTACTTTTATTTTTTATTTTAAAACTTGTTTCCATTATCTTTTATTTTATATTATCTTTGTAAAAGCTCCTTCAGATTTTCACTTTCATTGGCGATAAGCTTTGAACCTTTTGATTTAGACATCTTCCGACATACCTATAACGAACATCTCTCTTTTCCATATGGAGTTTGGGTAGTCAAAATTTAAGTGATTTTTGGAAATGAAAACCCATTGAATTCTTTCCGCAAAAGACAGAAGCGAAAAGAGTCGGAAGTTATGTTCAGTAAGCAAAGGAAAGAAAATTAACCCAAAGTAGTTTAAAAGGTCGTTCAAGAGTGGCAAAGGCAATGGACAGGAGAGTGCTTTTATCTAGAGATAGAATAATATATAGAGAGTGACTATATATACATATGATCACCACCCAGGCACCCCACTTCATCAAGCTAGGACCTGGGACGGCCAGGAAATTGCTACTGATGACTCAACAGGTAGACTTATTAGCTACCCCAAACACCCCATCCCTAGCTCATAAGGGTGGTGAGGTTGCAGGCACTGCTAGAAACTATTGAGGTTTAGTGGGTCTTGAACTCCAGATTGTCATGCAGGGACGTCTCCAATAGTAGTACCACAAACTTCAATAAGGATCCTACTTAACAATGAATATAACTGGGACATCAACTACCTTACTGTTCCATTGTGTTATTGTAATGTAAAAAGTATATGATTTTGGTTTATTGTATCTTAAGTGAAGTTGGCAATTATAATGGTTAGTTTAAAAGTAAAGACCATTTTGAAAATTTATGCAGTTTGGATGCACTCCTCTACTCTTCATAATAATTTTCTATTACTGCTGAATCTATTTACATTTCGTTCATTTAAAGTGTGCGTTGTTAATCGTAGTTAAATAAAGTTAAACGAAGTTATTGTTCTTACAAACAAATAGATAAAGGGATTTCTTCTTTACATTCGATTTTAATTTATGTTCTATTTTCTTTGTTTTTCAGCAGATCCTAGTTTTAGCTCCTACCGTTAAAATATTCACTAGGGTTTATTTTGTGTTTCGTTGCTGAAGTGTCATAATTATAGGTAACTTCTAGACTAGGCAGATATACTATATATATATATATATATATATATATATATATATATATATATATATATATATATATATATATATATATATATATATATATATATATATATGTATACATATGTATATGTATACACACACATACATACATACATACATACATACATACATACAGTATTTATATAAAATCCCCAATTTTATGTTCCAGGAAATGAACCTTTTCTATTGGAAAGGTGAGATAAGAAGGATGCAGCGGACACCACGAATAGTTAATTGAAATTATGAGGGGAAGATGAGCAACTTGCTCCTACTCTTGCCATCGGCCACCCACCCACATACTGCCACCCCTCATGAAGCAGGGGGAAGGAAAGAAGAGAAAAAGGATTTATAGAGAGACATGCCAAGGTTAGTAGACAAATTACCACATAAATACAAGCAAACAAACATGAGGGAGAGACACAGACAATAGTAGTACAAAGAAGTAATAACCTGTTACATGAGCAAAACATATCGTACCTCATCGTTACATTCGTACATGAGAGAGAGAGAGAGAGAGAGAGAGAGAGAGAGAGAGAGAGAGAGAGAGAGAGAGAGAGAGAGAGAGAGAATATATCTACCCTCGCCCTACATGGACTAATGGCCTGTAACGCTTCAACAGTATATTACGAAGCGCTTTACATGTTATTTACATTCGCCACATGGAGTCTACCGTATATTATTATTCATTGCTTATAATGTTATTTCTCTAATGCAATGAATGTGAATATTTTGTGAACCGGCTCATGAATGGATATGTTGAAATTACATATCTTCCAGGTGTTTCATGAATTTGCTTTAGAAATCTTGTCAGAGAATCACTTAGGATTAATTTTCTAGTTTAATAATTATTTTGTTTATGTCCTAATTTTTTAGTTTAATAATTATTTTGTTTATGTCCTTATGATTCCGATTGCCATTGGTGATGTGACGCCTTGTTTACACAGTGCACCTGTCAGTCAATCAAGCAGTTGCAAAGTATTTGCAACATGCCTAATTATTTTACTGTGACGAAAAGATTTTTACTAGGATGCATGGAAGTGCATTCGATTGGTGATGTCCTGAATAGGAAATCAGGCTTCCGCAGTGACGTTAGTCTGCGATTTTTTTTTTCTCATTTTGATCCGTGTGCCCTACAGTTCTATTTGTGCACATTTCATGATTTTGTAAAATTTATTGCTAATATTTCTTACCCCCCCCCCTCTCTCTCTCTCTCTCTCTCTCTCTCTCTCTCTCTCTCTCTCTCTCTCTCTCTCTCTCTCTCTCTCTCTCTCCACATAGCCTCTGCGTGTCGATGAAAGCGACTAAACGACAACTGCTGCCTTGCAGTTGGACTATTTAGTCAAAGGTTAAACCCACCACCAAAAACAGTGGCTGTGTGTGTGTGTGTGGATGAGATTATTATGAGGGGTAGATGGAGATGGGTTGGGCATGCTCTTCGCACTCCCCAAGAGAAATTACTTCACCAAACGTTCAGCTGGGCTCCACAAGGCACTAGAAGAGTTAGAAGACCCAGGCCTACATGGCTGATGACAATGAAGAGCGAAGTAAGAGATGATGAATGGAGAAGTATTGAATTAAAAGCTCAAAATAGAGACGACTGGCGAAATCTAACTGAGGCCCTTTGCGTCAATAGGCGTAGGAGGAGATGATGATGATGATGATGATATATATATATATATATATATATATATATATATATGATAAATTTTTTCGGAGATCACTCCCTAATCTGCCATGATATTCTCTGCATTACAAAGAGGCTAAAGAGTGGCCTTTTTTATAACTCGTCGACAACACAGTCTCTTACAACTATCGCTCCTATCATCAATTATCGACTCTAACAGCACCCAGGACATATACAATAAGGATCATCCATCATGCTGACGCAGGCCATATCAGTACTGACAGTAAATCACTCAGCACTGTTCTGTATCCTGACAACGTTTTTTCTTTTTTTTTTCCTTTAATTTGTCCGTTTTTTATTTGGTATTGATTTGGTGGTTTCTTTGAGAATTGGTTACCATTAATTTTCATAATTTGTTTTCTGGAGGAAAAAAATTCTTGAAATTATATTTACGATTTTTTACCGCACTTAACTCCCAAGGATACATGTGGCAACCAGACATCCTTTTTTTTTAAGCAAATAAATACGTCATTTCAATTTTTAATCTCCATAACTATTCGCTCGCTAATAACACCCATTTCTTAGCATTAGTTGATTTAGCGTTCTTAAAAGTGTTTCAAGAGACGGTAGATTCCTGTTTTGCCATGTGCCCCGCCTCCCATACTAGTGTTGATGGTGTGTTTGATGCCATAACATATACCTTATCTTGGTCTATGTTGTCGACTTCGATTACGCCACTTGTTCATGTTGTCAGTCTCTCCAAGCAGGGTCTGTCATGAAGACTTTATCTGGAGGAAGTGAAGCACAATAATCGTAGCAGTTTTAGAACTGCAGTGTCACCCAGGACTCACCAAGTGGGTGTCACCTATCAGTCGTGTTGTCGTTTAGCAGATCTAAGGCGACATTGATAAAGACCTTTAAAGAAGTCTTGTAGACATATTTCCTCAGTACGTCCTCCAGTTTATAATTTAATGTCTGAGAAAACTGATGTCTTAATTCATGAGGAAATATCTTTTATGTCTGTGAATATAGATTTGATAAGGGTGGCTGTTTTACGTTTTTTGGGACACGGAGTAGTCGGCTACTTTTAGTCACAGGTGTTGTAAACTCTAGGTTTCTTTCTTGTATTCCCAGTTATGGTTACATTTAATCATAAATGTATTCATCAGCTAAAAAATTATAGAAAGGTTATAACCTTTCATGAATTTAAATGTTGTTCCTTAAAATTTAGCCCAAGCTATTTGATATAATATCAAGATATTTTCAGGAAGAGATACGTATAGTTTTGCATCAAGTTTCATAGGTTACATTTTTTGATGAATAAAAGTTGCTATAAGCAGCATGGTTAACTTTGCTTCTAATATCGTTTTGTAATAATGAAAGTCTGCCTTATATTCATTAAAGATTTTTTTTCGGTTTAGATCAGCTGTTATGTTACCTATACGCTTTCTGTGTATGTTTTTAGCCTTTGTGCTTTTCTGCTGACATTATTGTTAAAAAGTAGGAGTTTTGTACTTATAGATATTTTTTTTTCAAGTGTATGTTTACTTTTACAGTACATAAATACTCTTGCAAATGTGTGTTAACTTTATGTTGATGTGAAAACAAGACTAATGAATTCAGTATTGGAGTGAAATCTTCCAGTTATCTCCCATGCCTCTCTCAAGTAGGGACTAACCTTCATTGTAAATCATTCCACAGAAGTAGGCTTCCAAACTATCTAATGAATATCTATCGCTCCATCCCATTTCATGCCACTAGTTCTGCCACCATGCCCGACTCCTCCCTATCTTCTCCCTTCAACTTTCTTACTCTCGTCATCAATTACTTCGCGCCCTCCTTATCTAATGCACCCATGCCATGGCCCCTATCCTTTTTTAACTTTACCATTGACCCATCCACACCCAAGTGTGTACCATAGATCCATCCGTAATGTCCACCTATTAGCCATGCTTACCACGAAGAGGCCTACCATTCAGCCGCGTACAAAGTGCTAGATGTTGTCATTAGGCTTGTCCGGACGGAGATAGAACTGAGCATCCGTCTAAATCATGTCTTTTAAACAATCCCAACACTTCCATTTCTGCTTTGACCTTGAGGTCCCAACGGTGGATTTTCATGTTCTTCGGTAATGTGGTGGATGGTGGTTATGGCGGTGGGGAGAGGAGAAGATGCGTATAATCGGATTTTTTTTTCTCCTGTATTCCAACGCATTGTTTAGCAGCAACGATTTACGGTTCGGAGCGTTACCTAAGGAGCCGAAGGGATTGGCTGCTGATAACCGAATGTGAGAATAATGAATAAATACACGACACAGTGAGTAGGCTTATCGATATCCTTACGTCTGGTTTATTTGAAGATTGCCAATTCTTCAGTCGTATTCTATTCATTTAATCATATTTACTATTGAATTAATCGTAGTCCTCAGTTATAAGTATTGTTTTGCTATTCTTAATTTATGTTTATTTTATGAATTTTTAGTTCTATTGTAGTCATATTATCATAACTGTGAGACCTTTAAACCTCAAACATTGGGGATGGAGCTAGAAGGATATAACCAGGTGCGGGTTAAAGATGACGGTGGAGAGGTGGCAATTGAGTGATCTTAATGTATGGCTTGACGAGGTTTGCTTATTAACATTTATGAAGTGATGATGATGATGATGATGGTAATAACATTTAATAGCAGTGATTCCAACTCGCAATGAAAACGGGCATATATCGTCTAACATTGTTTTTAGGTGGTCAGTGAACATCTTTGGGACATGGGATCTTCACCCGAAAGAAATACAATTCCAACACCAACTTGCAAAGTAGTTAGCGATATTGTGTGATCGTTGAAAACATCCAAATAATATAAAATATTGGATACAGGTAATGTATATATATATATATATATATAGAGAGAGAGAGAGAGAGAGAGAGAGAGAGAGAGAGAGAGAGAGAGAGAGAGGAGAGAGAGAGAGAGAGAGAGAGAGAGAGAATCTGTTACAAGGATTTTGGATATCTCAAAGACTTTTTAGTCCTTTCGCAGATACTCCATTTGCTCTTTGGTAGAACGATTTAGTTTAAGCATTTGGAGAGTTCTTATGATCTTATCTAACTTATTGTAGAACTCGCGAGAGAGAGAGAGAGAGAGAGAGAGAGAGAGAGAGAGAGAGAGAGCAGCTGCTAGAATAATGCAAACAAAGGATATATGATTCCCACGTATATTAATTGGAATAGGTGCATTACTTGTAGCATTAGAGGTTCTTTGACCTCGCTTTTTAGGAGCCTTATTTATAGCATTAGGGGCTTATTGACCTCGATTTTGAGGTGCATTACTTCTAGCATTAGAGGCTCTTTGACCTCTATTGATAGGTGCCTTATTTATAGCATTAGGGGCATATTGACCTTGATTTTGAGGTGCATTACTTGGAGCATTAGAGGTTCTTTGACCTCTCTTTTTAGGTGCCTTATTTATAGCATTAGGGGCTTCTTGAGCTCGATTTTGAGGTGCATTACTTCTAGCATTAGAGGTTCTTTGACCTCTATTTTAGGTGCCTTATTTATAGAATTAGGGGCTTATTGACTTCGATTTTGAGGTGCATTACTTTAAACATTAGAGGCTCTTTGACCTCTATTGATAGGTGCCTTATTTATAGCATTAGGGGCTTCTTGACCTCGATTTTGAGGTGCATTACTTCTAGCATTAGAGGCTCTTTGACCTCTATTTTTAGGAGCCTTATATAAAAGCATTAGAGGCTTAAAGACCTCAATTTTGAGGTGATTCTAGCATTAGAGGTTCGTTGACCTCTCTTTGTAGGTGCCTTATTTATAGCATTAGGGGCTTATTGACCTCGATTTTGAGGTGCATTACTTTTAGCATTAGAGGCTCTTTGACCTCTCTTTTAGGTGCCTTATTTATAACATTAGGGGCTTATTGACCTCGATTTTGAGGTGCATTACGTCTAGCATTAGAGGCACTTTTACCTCTATTTTTAGGTGCCTTATTTATATCATTAGGGTCTTTTTTTACCTCGATGTTGAGGTTGTTCTAGCATTAGAGGCTCTTTGACCTCGGTTTTAGGTGCCTTATTTATAACATTAGGAGCTTATTGACCTCGATTTCGAGGTGCATTACTTCTAGCATTAGAGGCTCTTTGACCTCTATTTATAGGTGCCTTATTTATAGCATTAGGGGCTTATTGACCTTGATTTTGAGGTGCATTACTTCTTGCATTAGAGGCTCTTTGACCTCCATTTATAGGTGCCTTATTTATAGCATTAGGGGCTTAATGACCTCGATTTTGAGGTGCATTACTTCTAGCATTAGAGGCTCTTTGACCTCTATTGATAGGTGCCTTATTTATAGCATTAGGGGCATAATGACCTCGATTTTCAGGTGGTTCTAGCATTAGAGGCTCTTTGACCTCTCTTTGTAGGTGCCTTATTTATAGCATTAGGGGCTTATTGACCTCGATTTCGAGGTGCATTACTTCTAGCATTAGAGGCTCTTTGACCTCTCTTTGTAGGTGCCTTATTTATAGCATTAGGGGCTTCTTGACCTCGATTTTGAGGTGCATTGTTTCTAGCATTAGAGGCTATTTGTCCTTTATTTTTAGGCGTCTTATTTATAGCATTAGGGGCTTCTGACTTTTGTTTTTAGGAGCCTTATATAAAGCTTTAGGGTTTTTTTTTTTACCTCGATTTTGGAGTGGTTCTAGCGTTAGAGGCTCTTTGACCTCTATTTTTAGGTGCCTTATTTCTAGCATTAAGGGTTTTTTACCTCTATTTTGAGGTGCCTTATTTCTTGCATTAGTGGCTTTTTTTACCTCTATTTCAAGGTGATTTACCTCAAGCATTAAAGTCTATTTTACGTGTTCGTTTAAAGGCTCTTTGTTGCTGTTCTCTTCTCTCTGTTCTAGTTTTTCAAGATCTTTAGTTTTTTTGGTTTCCTTTGATATTTCATATTCCACTTTCCTTAGTTCGTCAATTTCCTTCGAGATTTCATCGTATTCTTTCTTAGTCCGTCAGTTTCCCTCTAGATTTCAAGAGAGATTTCAGTGCCGTGAGTCCTCAGTTCGTCAGATTCCTCAGAGAAATCGATGGCATCCATGTCTTTGTCCATTGGGGCGATGGGTAGAGACAGGAATGCAATAAATTTTCTCCGCATAAATCATCACGCTAAAGTAAACGATGAGCAACACACTATATTTACCAATACGATCTGGATATGTCCTTTCTTCAATGTCGAATTTTGGGAATATCCTGCTGAAGAACCACACGTCGCTCACCGTTTAGTTGAACCATTCTGTCCCGTCTTTATTTCCTTATTTTCAATAGTCTCTAATTATAGGACATCGTTGCAAAAGCCCAAGCAAAGGATCATTCAAGCCGCGTACACTATGTTCTTCAAAGCTTGCAGCAACCACCAAAACCAGCTGTAGATGAAGGTGTTCCGAAGAGCCTCCTGTCGATCCTGTAGTTGTAATACACAATTCTCACAGTCGGCTCCCTGTTCCAAAAATAGCCATTAACAATGTTCACTGCGTTGCATGCTTAGTTTGGAAAAAATAAAAAAGATCAGGTCTTCAGAAGTCATTTGAAGCTCGGGGCGGAGCCGTTCAGAACTGCTCCGGAAAGATTTTCTTCTGGAGTCATTCAGAACTCTATGCTAAGTCTTCGGCTGTCTTCTGAAGACTTTTGAAAATCCCGGAAAATTTTCCTCAGGTGCCATTCGGGGAACTCCAGGAAGAATGTGTTCTGGAATCATTTAGAACTCCATGCTAAGTCTACGGCTGTTTCTTCTGAAGGCATTTGGAAATCCGGGAAAATTTTCTTCCGTAGCCGTTCAGATATTCTGTTCTAGGGTCATTCAGAACTCCATGCTAAGTCTATGGCTATTTCTTCTGAAGCCATTCGGAGTTCCGTGAAGATTTTCTTCTGAAGCCGCTTAGGACTCGCGAAAAAACTTCTTTCGGTTCAATAAATCCTAGTAACTCATCATCATCATCATCATCATCATAATAATAATAATAATAATAATAATAATAATAATAATAATAATAATAATAATAATAATAATAATAATAATAATGATAAACTACATGATTTGATTATTGGATTTGAGTCTGAAAGTTGTGAAGTCGTTCAACGCTCGGATTTGCAATTTGAAGGAAAAGTTAAGACTGAATAGGAAGATGAAAAGATAATTAATACTAAATTTATTACTTTTATTTAATAATAAAAGTAATAAATTTAGTATTAATTATCTTTTCATCTTCCTATTCAGTCTTAACTTTTCCTTCAAATAACCGAAGGCTTCGACTTATTTTTTTCAGGTTTCGGATTTAAAACAACCCCTTTCCAGTACGAATCGATATCACAGCCGTTCGAAACAGAAAATACGTCTCGAAAAAACGCATTTCACGAGTGTATGTTATGTTTCTACCGATGGTTTATATATTCCCCCCCCCCCAACACACACACACACACACACACACACACACATATATATATATATATATATGTGTGTGTGTGTGTGTGTGTGTGTATCATCTCCTCCTACCCCTATTGACGCAAAGGGTCTAGGTTAGATTTCATTGTTCGTCCCTATCTTGAGCTTTTAATTCAATCCATCTCCATTCGTCATCACCAACTTCACGCTTCATAGTCCTCAGCCATGTAGGTTTGGGTCTTCCAACTCTTCTAGTGCGTTGTGGAGCCAAGTTAAACGTATACACAGTATATATATATACATACATTATATATATATTTATATATATAATATATATAGATATATATATATATATATATATATATATATCTATATATATTTATATATATATAAGTAAATAAATAAATAGATAAATATATATATATATATATATATATAAATATATATATATATATATATATATATATATGTACATTTGTGTGTCATCAATTGTGACTGGTCCACTATAGAACAAAGGCCCCAGACATGCCACTTTATAAGTTCGTCTTCTCATCCTTCCCCTGCTTCTTTTACAATCTCTAGGGACACATCCTACAAATCTTAATGTCCATCTATTGTCTGACATTCTTATTATATGTCCTGCCCATGTCCATTCCTTTTTCATATATGTTAGAATATCTTCTACTTTAGTTTTCTCTCGTATCCTTTTTGCTCTATTTATGTCTCTTATTGTTATTATTATCATCATTCTTTCCATAGCTATTTTAAGTTATAATCAGCTTATATTGTAAGGCCTTTAGTAAGGCTGCAAGTTTCTGATGCTTAAGTTAATACTTTAGGACCATCTGATTAAATACTTAACTTTTTAGAAAAAGGGGATTATATATATATATATATATATATATATATGGATGAAAATCAACACAATATCGTGTTCAAATAAAATTAAATCTCTACCTCATACTTGGGATCGAACCCTAGCCCCTTCAAATGAAAGGCCAGGTCGCTCTGCTGTCCTGGTTGGAAGCGACTAGGGTTCCATCCCAAGTATGAGGTAGAAATATATATATATATATATATATATATATATATACACACATACATACATACATATATAATGAATAGACATCGGCGTCCAAAATTGAAGACAGCTTCTTCTCGGACAGATCATCCTGCAGATAGTTTTCAGGATAACAGCAGAAATACATTTACTTTTCTCCATTTATTGTTTGGTATCGACATGTGTTTCGGATCACTTCACGACCCTTCTTCAGGACTACATTGACTTTAGGAACTACACTTTAATATAAATGTTATGATGTGAAAATTTGATAAAATTTTCACCATCATAACCTGTATCAATTATATTAGTTTAAGGTTAGAGATTTGAATTGCATCATCTGACATAATCTATATTGTTTCAGAAGTGATTGGTGACAATAAAATATGTGAAATGCGATGAAAGTTCATTGGTGCATTATTATAGTGATGATGTAGGGTATGAAATATTAAGCTATCAACACATTGTTTACTCAAATTATCTGGTTCGGTGTCAACAACCTTAGATGTCAGGATGACAAAAAACTCCTAATCAGTTAATCAATCAATCAATCAAATTATCTTGGCAATTTGCTCACCTCCAAGCGAACCCCCTTCCCTGATGACGATTGTCCAATGCTCAAAGGTCCGAGTCTAGCTGGCTTCACCCTTCCCAAGGCAAAAGGAAATATTTCCTTAGCATTGAGTATTCGTATTATTACAATTTTATTTGTCATTTCATGTCCTGATGCACAACACCTTAAAAGTGTTCCCCCGGTAAACTCTTCAAGAAATTCATTACTCTCGATATTTGTCCAATCAGTCTTTCGCATATTTACTTCGTTATCTATAGTTTTGATATAATTTTAAACACCTGGAAAGCAAACTGTATGAAATATTGTCATCTTCGGATTTTGTTTTTCATTTACTAAAAAACTTCCATCAGAAGGATCTTATCATAACTGTGAGACCTTTAAACCTCAAACATTGGGGATGGGGCTAGAAGGATATAACCAGGTGGGGGTTAAAGATGATGGTGGAGAGGTGGCAATTGGGTGTTCTTAATGTACAGCTTGACGAGGTTTGCTTATTAACATTTATGAAGTGATGATGATGGTAATATCCCTATTGATAACATTTAATATCAATGATTCCAACTCGCAATGATTGAACATCTTTGCAATATGGGATCCTCACCCGAAATAAATACAATTCCAACACCAACTTGCAAAGTAGTTAGCGGTCTTCTATGATCCTTGGGAACATCCAAAATATTATAAAATATTGGATACAGGTGATATATATATATATATATATATATAAAGAGAGAGAGAGAGAGAGAGAGAGAGAGAGAGAGAGAGAGAGTGTGTGTGTGCGTTGCAAGGATTTTGGATGTCTCAAAGACTTTTTAGTCCATTCGCAGATACTTCATTTGCTCTTTGGTAGAAAGATTTAGTTTAAGCATTTGGAGAGTTCCTATGATCTTATCTAACTTATTCTAGAACTCGAGAGAGAGAGAGAGAGAGAGAGAGAGAGAGAGAGAGAGAGAGAGCAGCTGCTAGAATAATGCAAATAAAGGATATATGATTCCCACGTATAATAATTGGAATAGTCAGTTCCCACAATATTTAAGGATGTTCCACATAAAAATGTAATAAGGAGTGCAAGTATATCGGTGTGATTATATTTTTCGATACCTATTCTCGAAAACGATTGCATTTCTTAAAAGAATAAGAGATAAGACCTCTCTATCTCTTTCATATATATATTTATATATATATATATATATATATATATACATATATATATATATATATATATACATACATATGTATGTATGTATGTATGTATATATATATATATATATATATGTATATATATATATATATATATTAATATGAATTATAAATGTCATCAATCCTCGCACTTTTTTGACTGATATCGGTAATTACCCTCCTCCTCACATTCGAACCACCCTAACGATATCTTGGTTGTTTAAAGTTCAGGCCACCTTTCAACCTTCCTGGGCAAGAAGGACATGGTGTATTCAAGTTGGGTCTGGCGAGGCGAACCGATTTTGTTGCTGGGTGTACACAGTGATTTCTACCAATCAAGTAGTCTTTCAGGTGTTCGAAAGTTTGATCTTCAACCCCGATGAACCGTAGATCATTTAGTAGTAGTTGATGCACAACTGTTATCAAAAGCAGCACTAAGATTGAGTCATATTAAAATACCACATTTATTTTCATCCATCATTTCCAGCGTATGATTTACATCAGAGCAGATGGCTATCTCTAGAGTATAGTTTTCTGTAAGCAGATTGTTTGTCAGGCAAAGCTTTTATATCTTCCAAGTGACTGACTGGTTGTTCAAGAATTACGTATTCTAGCACTTTTGAAACAAAGGATAGATTCGAAATAGGTCTATATGATCTTAATTCCTAGTAATCCAGAGCATTTTTCAGAACAGGTGTGACTATAGCCATTGTCTCACATTTGGGAAACCTACATTCATCAATGCTTGCATTTGCTATTCTCATAATTATTTCGGCTAGACTAGAAAAGTTTCTCTCTCCAATTACTTCAAATATTGGCATAGCCTCGATCGCGGGTGTTATTTTTTTTTTATATATAATCCCGATGATGTCGTCTTGTATTATGTTGTTAAATCTCATTAATTTTATCTATGTGTCCGGTGTATCATTAATCTGATGTTGAATATTTACAAATGACCTGGTTGTATTTACAATTTTGTTTTCAAAGAATACTAGAAAATTATTTGCTAGTTACTGGTCCCTGTATCCATCAGCTAGCATCTTTTTGTATACATTTTCCATTATACCATTTAGGAGACGATATAACTTATTTATGTCTGTTGCTGCTTCAGTGATCTTTTTCTTGTATTATTCGCCTTTTTGATTTCCTTCTTAGCAGGTAGTTGTATTGACACATAGCAGTTTTATATTCTACCCATGTACTTTCAGTTTTTAACCTATTCCATTTTCTTTCTTTGCGTCTTTCTTCCCTCTTTTTCACTAAAGTCTGTCTATCAAACCAATGAGATTTGTCCTTAACAGTTATAGCCTTTTCCATCAGTGGGCACATGGTATCATATTCACTTTTACTCACTCTATTATAAGTGGTCGTAACACAGTTAACACATACCTCCCAACAAACGTTGGTTTTTAGGATCACAGGGAATGTTGATAGCATCGTTTATTTATTTATTTTATTTGTTTGCAACTTTTTCAGTAAATGCGGTAGGAGAAAAATTTGATGTATGTCTAAAGTTTATTTTCTTCACTACTGCATGATTCTGTAGAGGTAGACTAAACGTCATAAGTTTTTACACTGGGGAGATAGTACATATCTCTTCAACATCTATATAAGATACAATGTTATTTATTCCATCACTTATAATACAGTGTAAGGATATAAACAGTAGTTAGATTTTATTTTATTTTAATTTATGATTTTAAATATCTACGGAATTGTAATATTAATACGTGAAATAAATATTTGGCAATTAATGAATCCTCCCAAAGGTATAAAAACTCAAGGGAGTAAATAAAAGATAAACAAAAGATAATTGCGTAATTTTTGCAACAATTTTCCATCTCTAACTTTTGCCACCCATGTGATGATCCGAAGTAAAATGAAACCAAAACATATTTTGTTCTTTGAGTCTCGCATCCGCAGACAATTCAATTGATCCTGTGAAGGATCTGTCTTTTGCAGGGGATAACTATGATAAATCACGTCCTGGGTGTGTGCAATATTTACTCTCACGCTCTGACCCCTGAGACGCCCCTAAAAAGAATATCCTCGTGGAAAAAGGGCGTTAAAGTGAGAATATATTTTTTCCTGTTGAAATTTCCGTCCAATTGTTTTAAAAATCTTTAACGGATTAGTAATAGTGTCCAGTTATCATAATTGTAAGGTTTTAAATGATTCAAGAGCGTAGTCTCTTTGTGAGTCAAGTTCAGTTGTTTGATAACAAAAACCGGGGAAATATAAAAATGTATACTCAAATATTTTCATCGTTAGCACAACCTTTTCAGTACATACAGATAGTTTTATTGTGGGTTTGAATCTATTATCTATCTATATATCTATCTATTTATCGACACATACAGTATATGTGTGCACACATATACACACACACATATATATATATATATATATATATGTTATATATATATATATATATATATATCATGCGTAGGTGTGTTCGGTATGCACTTGTCCAGGCACCTGAATGCTAGTACCTGATATTGCTTTTAGTTCTTTTTTTTCCGAAAACGTGTTACCTCCATTACAGTTTTTTTTTATTGGGCAGATATAGATATCAGTGAATTAGATCTGTTTTGACATAAAGGAAAATTATCTTTTTCCATGATATTTTTTTTTTAGTTGAATATTTATCTATTCGAATGAACTTAGTCTATGTATTCCAGTAATCTGTTAGATAAAATATAGCCACTGAGCAGTTGAAGTCATTATTGAGATTTTTATTTTATATTAATATTTTGCAGGGAAAAGTCAGTAAAGGTGGAAAGGCTAATTTTATATAGCAATTTTTTTCCCAAGTTGCAGTTAACTGTATTAAACTTTCTTAGTTCCCCAAGTATAGATGCATCCATTTTTTTTTTTTGTACAGAAGCTGCATTTTTCTTAATTACAATTTCCTTGAATTAATTTTGTGTATACCTATTGGTACATGTAAAGTACATGCTTAGATGTATATAGTTACACATTTTTCGTATTTGTTTTTATCTGTAATTCATGCGTCAAAATATAAATCGTAAAATATGAGGTAACGATTCAGTTGTGTTATTTTTGTTTACATAGTTTGGTGTTCCTGTTATACACTTTTTGATTGGAGTTTATAAGAAAATACTTTTGGGTTGGAGTCTATAAGAAAATTATGAAGCACCCTGATAAATAATACAATGTTCTGATTAAGGTTTGCTGGATTATGAAGGCTACTCTTTCATTTTTAAGATATGTTTAAATTTTTTTACGAGCTGGAGCAGTTCTTTACGATTTTTGAGATTTGTCATTTAAAGTTTTAGATACAAGTAAACGCTCATTTATAAAAAAAGACATTTGTGCGCAATCACTCACGTTTTATATATATATATATATATATATATATCTTAGGTTATATTGTAAGATCTCTCTCTCTCTCTCTCTCTCTCTCTCTCTCTCTATATATATATATATATATATATATATATATATATATATATATATGTGTGTGTGTGTGTGTGTGTGCGTGTGGCGCGCGAGCGCGTCTGTGTGTCTGTGTCCATAAACATTAGAAACTATTTGCATGTGTCGTGCAACAGAATCTTATGTAAATAAACTGACTGCTGTTTTAATTCATTGTGTGCTTGTTACTTATTATATTCGATTGGGATCTTTATCGAGAAAAACCAATAGATATATGATAAGGAGTGAAACCTCATCTAACCTTACGCACTGAGAGCAAATTGAATTTAGCATATTGCCTCTTTTGAACGAACACGAGACCATGACTGCAAGTATATAAAAATCAGGCAAATCAAAGAGGTTGAAAAGTCAGGATAATAATAGTAGGAGTAGAAGCAGCACTAAACATAGTAATCGAACACTAGGATAGTGTATTAGAAGCAGCCGAAGAATGTAACAGCTGACATAGTAGGTGGATGAGAAACGTCGAACAGAGCAGGTAGCCAGACGAATGCCAAAGAATTATTGGGAACCGGTACTTGATATTATCTTTCTCTTTCACCCGTTCCCCTCTTTCCCCATATCCCCCCCTTAAACCCCTATCCCCATCGTGGCCATATATGACGAGCCTCATCCCGCATGCAAGGTTACTTATTTTTTAAATAGTCGAAATATTAATTAAAATCTCAATCGATCGCATGTTGCCTTTATCATTTGATTTACATTTTTTCACAAATCGTATTCGCCAAAAGTTATCTTTTCACAAGGAGCTACTACGCTTGTAGCCTTTAAATCAAATTTAATTTTCATCGGTGCTTTCCTTGTTGTTGTGTTTATTGCCCGATAACCATCTTTACCCTTCCCTCTTCCATTCTATTCAGTCACTCTGTATACCATCGCCTCAGTTTAATTTCATTCAAACATTATCCGTCCACTCAAAGCCAGCTGCTACCTACTCCTGACATCTCATCAGTGCGAAGGATAGAGAAATATTTTCTGGGCGTTACATTGATTTGGTAATGATTTGCATGACCTCTCTCTCTCTCTCTCTCTCTCTCTCTCTCTCTCTCTCTCTCTCTCTAATATATATTTTTTAAACAGTAATAGGTGACATATGTCACATTTTCCCTTTATTCTCTCAGCAAAGATTTACCTAATATTTCATGTCGTAAATTAGGGGGAATAAGATTAAATCATGAAAATACTCACTAAGTTTAAGACATTGTATTCTTACCTAATTTAAACCTTTAGATTATAATGTGTTTGCAAATACTTGTAATTTATTTAAAATTGAAGGTGTTACCATTGACTGTAAATTCTCCCTCCCCCCTCCCCGAGAAATAAATCTGACATATCTCTTCTTCAATTGCTTAAAGAGATTAAAATGTACTTTTTTTTTCTTTTTTTTGTGGAATTGTCTCTCCGTGTTTTCAATATTTTCCCCTGTTTGGTCTTCACCTACTGACTCAAATCCTAGATTGATAAATAAATGCATGATTATATTTACTCCAGATGTAAGTATCTATATCTGAGACTGTCGTCCGATTACTTTATTGTGCATTTTATATGGATATATATATATATATATATATATATATATATATATATATATATATATATATATATATATATATATATATATATATATATATATATATATATTATATATATACATATATATATATATTATATATATATATATATATATATATATATATGTTCTCAATTCTGACCATTTTATGCGTTCATTTCATTACAGACTGTAGCGTCCAACATGCAGTCGTAGGTATGCGCTCAATTCAAACAGTATTTTTCTTTAATTAGGTATTTCATAAGTTTTAGCCCAGCAGTGATTAAAATATCGAACGATCTTCGTCGTTATGTTATTGATACTTTAAAGATTGAGAAGTTCAAGTGGATGTAAATGTCTTCTTGTTGAGCTGGCTCACATGAGCTTCATTTCTTAGTTCTATTTTTATCTTTTTTTAGTATTTAACTGTGTTTTCTATTGGAGGCCTTGTATTTGTAGCTGTCTTCCTTTCCAGCTATGACGTTAGCTTGTATATTTATAATGATGATTATAAAGGAACCTGTAAGTTCTCCTCTTTTTGTTAAGTTTCCTCCGATATAGCTAGTTGACTCCTGAACTGCTTTGGGCTGTTATTTTACTCTTAACACATGAAAAGCTTCACTGCTTATGCATTGTATTTTTTTATACCGTGGTGCAAGAGACTCGCGCAAACCTTAGAGTTATTATTACTTTGTTATTCGTGAAGACGAAGACTTATAGCTCCTTGCATGGTTACTCAGATAGGATGCAAGCATTAAAATTCTCATAATGACCCTGCAATTCCAGCATAACCTGCCTACTTCTGATGTCGGTCATGCGTGATCGGTGCTGGCCTTCATATTTACAACCAAACACGGTTACTCTTATTTTATTCTGGTTGGTAAAGTATATTTTGAAGCTTTTATGACCGATATTAATGACCACCTACTTTATCGCCTGCTGTAAGCTATCAGTCAGTGAGCATGCTCTCAGCCGTAGAGTAAAACTAACTTGCTAATTTTTTTTTGTACACGAGTGTATTTATTTCTAGAAAAAAAAATTCAAATGCATTGCTTTGAAAGTTCTTGTATTTACTTGTGCATAGAATTTTTATTGTCATAACATGAAAACTATCTGAAGACGCATAGAATGTTTCTCAGTTCATATAAGCGTATCTGGTATCTCACAGTAATCTGGATAAGTTTAATTCGCTTTGTTAAGTAGTGCAAATTATTAAGTTGTTTGAGATTGCGTAGTGCATAGAATGAAAAATGTGAAAATCTTTTAGATCTAGAGTTATAATTTCATAAAAAAGGAATGACTAAACAGTAGAGTATTTATAAAAGTGCTTAGATATATGATTACTTTGCGAGGTCTCTTGGTAATGGTATTTCGTGCTAGTACAAATAAAGAATGAGCTGGAATGTTTGCGTTTGGAATGAATAAACTTGTACCATTTTAAGAATAAACAAAGATTTAAGACTTAATTTGATTGAAAAGCTGTTGATACTGTATATTTTTTTTCATAAACCAACGAAGTTTTTGCTTTTAATGGATTTTTATATATTAAACTGGAAAATTCAAGAACGATTTTTTTTTTGGCGAAGAGCGACATTCTATAAACAATATGCAGTATTTATGCATATGTTTTTTCACCCTACGCTTTTTCAGCTTTCCTCCTGTCTGTGCTACTCCCTATATTTGATTATCTAGCAAGTACACAATTCCTGTAGAGAAAGAGGAAGAATTTTAATTGAAATTCCATATTTGTATATTTTTTTAGGTGTATCCTTTTGCAAATTCCTAACCCTCAATCAGTCGTGATCAAGCTGAACCTCCAATCGTTCTTATTTGCACAGCCCACTGTAGCTTTCATCATTTTACCATCTTTGCAGAAAGTTGGCATTTGTATGTAATTTACATTGTTCAAGGAAATTAGTTCATTATACTGTTTCTATACTATTATTGATTGTCCTTTTTGTAATTTACATTTGTATAATAAATTTTACCAGTCCTACATTATTTACTTTTAGATGACTTCAACTTTGAAAATTAGAACCACATTTAAATTTCTTCCTTGTTTTTATATAGTTTTCCGTCTAAATTTAAACAAGTCTCTCATTTTAATGTCTTTTCATTTTACGTCTTTAGGTATACATTATTGTTTCTAGATTTTGTAGGTTAACAATTTCTTTTTTTTCTCGTTCACAGCAATTTTATAATATTTGAAAGTGCTACATTTAGCTTTATACAGAGTTTTCCACTTTTCACGTGACCTTTTTTATACTATCCCAATATTTCTTCGTTTTCCTTTTATTCATTAGATTCTGTCGGAAAAAAAAGCCAATGAAGTCCAGAACCCCGTCCCCCCCCCCCCCGTTTCTCTCTCATTTCGACTGTAATTCCGTTCACTCTAAAACTGCTTTCGCCTGTCTTCGTAAGTCAGAGATAATAATATTGACCTGTGGTTTAAAAGCAGACTTATATACCATGCAGGAACGTTTTCTTCTATTTTACCATAAGTAAATTAAGTCATTTTCCTCTCCTTGCTTGACTTGCTGCTCTTCATAATTGCAGTTTTGTTTTTATTAGGATTGCGTTGCACGGTTATCATAATCATCCCGTCCCAGAGTAGCACTTTTCTTGTCTCTTCTCTCATGAAGGACGGGTGCGTCCTGTAGGATGAATGTTCAAACAATAGTTCACTGCAAAGGTTCCATTTTGTCCACTCGGAGTGGAATTTTCAATCCCTCTAAGGTGGTCATTAGTGAGTCTTCATCTAATATTAGCGTCGTTCCTTCAGTGCAGTTGTTACCTGCTTTTAAGAATTTATTGACTGCTAAACAACCGCTGGGTGGTTTGATTATGTCGTCCACTGGGTTTCTTGGGTCCCGTCATAGATAACGTGTGTTCTAAAACGGCGCCTTAAGCTTTCTCAGCACTGAGTAAGTTGTGAAGTTTGAGGTAGCAGTTTGAACCAAAAGGCATCAGTAATTGCAGAATATGTAGCAAATTTATGATAAACCCTTAGTGCTAACCTGAGGTTTTTATTGGTCTTTTTGTATAATTTATTTATGAACCTGTTGTTATCGTCATATCTGCTTTTAAAAATGTTCCAGAAACGAGGATAGTGAATGTGTTCGACTATTTGTAAAGACAGAGGTTTATAGTAGTCAGCAATGCAATTCTTCAAATCGTTTTCGCTTTTACAATTTAATGAAAATTTAGAATTTGTTTCTTGATGACAAGGTATCTTTTCTGTGTGGAGAGATGGTTGAAAAAAAAAATCATATTTCAGAAACAGTCTGGAAGACAACAAATTCAGGTGGAATGTGTGTATTCTGGACCGTAGATTTATTAGACTGAGTATGCTAATAAACACTAAACACTACGTATCACATGACCCATTTGTTATTGCATTGATAGAACTAATAATAGTTTTTGATAAATTTTGTAGGATCATGTTAGTTTTCTAGCTTAATTACTAAATGGAAATTAGAATTGAATGAAATTAATAATTTGGTACCTCCCGTGAAATGGCTAGGATTTTGAAAAAAAAAAAATTATATTTGAATTATTTTCACAATTAAAATATAACACAACTTCCATCGTTATGCACTTAATAAATGTTTATAGAAAATTTCTTCCAAATACCTTGATCCTATCTTGAGATGAAGTTATTATTTTTGAGAGTACTGGGCGTATTTTTAATGGAAAATATATTTCCCTTGAGGCTTCATATCTCTTATTTTCCGCCTAAACTTGAAAAAATTATGGACATTTACACCACTACAAGATTCCAGTTTCTTTATATATATATATTACGGAAAGTCTATGCTCTCCACTTTCATAACGGCAGCCCTACCAAGAAAAGACATCTTCTCTGTCACTACCAGGGCATGTTGATAAAACACCTTCTCGAGTATCCTCGACGTATAAGCCATTCTTTAAACCTCTAAGTCCCAAACGATGGCCGATAATGCATGTGTGCCAAATGACTTCCATGACAAGGAGAGAAAGAGAGAGAGAGAGAGAGAGAGAGAGAGAGAGAGAGAGAGAGAGAGAGAGAGAGTTGCACTTCTGTCCTTTTAAAAACTGGTTCAGAACAATTTGTAAGAAAAAGACTAGGTACAAAGAAAAAATTTGGAAAAGGTGACTGAAAATTACAAAAAGAAATAGTCTTTTATTTTCAAGGTCTGTGTGTAGTTTGGGGGAGGGGATCTCTAGTCCGCAGGGGAGCTCGTCCAAAGAATGTGTTGTGATCGGCCGCGAGGCCTCCGAGACGATATGTTTATACTGGGTCTGACGTATCTCATCCGTCACTTGTTTCTGAGGATGACAGTGCACTTAAAGCTTACTCTGTTAGCCTTTTACACCGTATATGTTTATACAATTCTTCTTAAGTATTATATTTTATGTTTGTTTTTGATAACTGGCCGTCAAATTATTATATGATTTGGATGTGTTGGCAAGAAAATAATTCTTCATTGGGCTGAAAGTGTGAAACACCTGCCAAAAGTAGTGAGCACATGAAAAAAACAAACTTTAGGCGGCCTACTTTTAATGGTGACTTCTTATCACCTTGAATATGTAGTGCTACTTTCACGTCAATATCAAAAGAAATTTAACAGAACAAATTTATAATCTGGTGCATAAAAAGATACCCAGATATACACAGCAACTTTATTGCTCTCTTTAATTCTCCAAGTAATTGTACTTCTGATATGTTATCAGACTATATATAAATTATATGTATTTATACATATCTACAGCTTTGTTTTTTTTTTATTATAGAATTAGGGAACTTTACGAAGAATTTTCATCTTTTTCTTGAATATTTTTAACGAAATACATGGCTATGAAGAGAAGCATTGATTTTTCTCACAAAGTACTATTATACGCTCTCTCTCTCTCTCTCTCTCTCTCTCTCTCTCTCTCTCTCTCTCTCTCTCTCTCTCTCTCTCTCTCTCTCTATTTCAATGCTGTGGCAAAGAATGTTTTCTCTATTGGCGTCTTAATATCGATATTTTCAGTTTGGAAAAAGGCAATTTTTTGGTCCTTGCATCTTGCAATTTATATAACATTATTTAATTATAATGACTTTGTCGAAGTATTATAGCGTTGTTCGTTCATATAACCTACATATGGAGGTTAATTGCGTTATCGTTGACATAAATCATGACGATGACTTGGGTGACTGTACAAACTCAAGTGACAATCAGTTTGTTTTTTCCACACTGATGAAAACTAAAGTGTAATCTGTGCATGATGAAAACAAAGGGATTGGTGATGACTAAAGTTATTGTAATGTAAATGGAAAAAAACCATTAAATTCTGGCAAATGCAAGAGATACAAATCCCCTTCTTTTGCTGATTTTATAAAGTCTTGTGTAAAAACATGCTTCAAAGTAAATTTTCAAGAATTGTTTTTTTATTTTTATTTTTTTTTGTCTCCTGTAATAAATAATACTACAAAAAATTTTGTTATTAGCAAATTTCAAGTAATTTTTATACGAATTGCAGTTTTACTACATTCCATATTAAATTTGCTTCTGATATGTTACTGAGGTTTGATTTAATTGTTTACTGTAATTGTTTCAGCTCTAGGTTCAAGTACTAGGCCTATCTCCAAATATTTTTTTTTTTAATGTGGATTATGGAAGGAGAAATTATTTGGTAATTTTCGTTTCAAAGAAAATAGTTCTCATTGATTTTGTGGATGGAATTGGAAAATATTGTTGAAAGTGTTAAGTAAGGAGGTACCAGTCTCTAATACTTGAGGTTTCGAAACAGGTTGAGATGGATGTTCCATCCTTCAAAAAGATAAGGACGTCAAAAATTGTATTCTTGAGAATTTTTCACTATTTAGTATTGTATTGCTAGAATTCGAGAACATGTACATGGGTAGGTCCATCGCTCAGTCTTACATTGCCAGAAAGCATTTCTTTCATAGTTATACAGCCTTGTACTAGGCATTTATTCATCTCCCAAGTTTTTAATTTACGGCTTACAACCCTTTCATATTTAGCGCCAGATTCTACGAAACATTTAACAATGTAGAAAATATTTTGTGAAAAGTCTTAATGTTGTATTAATGGTGGGGGGGGGGTTGTTTTATTTACATTTTTTTCAGGCTTTAATCTTTGTTTACACCAGATCGGTTTAAATATATTTACCTAAAATTATGGGTGACGTTCTGAATTCCTTCCATTAGAGAATAAAAATAACGATCTGCTCTAACTGAAAGTACGTACCAGTAAACAACGTCTGTTGGATTTATACCCAGTCGTTCTTTGGCTTATCTTTTA
Source organism: Palaemon carinicauda (assembly GCF_036898095.1). Lineage (NCBI taxonomy): Eukaryota > Metazoa > Arthropoda > Malacostraca > Decapoda > Palaemonidae > Palaemon > Palaemon carinicauda. Next base: position 57,206,464 of record NC_090751.1, read on the forward strand.
AACTACTCTTATTTAATAGGTGCTGCAAGACAGGAAAGGCGAGGAGACCTTAGAGGACCTGGGGAAAGAGGAGGAGGAGGAGGAGAAGGAGGAAGAAGACTGAGCTTCTCTTCTTAGAGCAACGAGGGAGGTTCCACGCTTCCCAAGGCTCAAAACATGTGTTGCAAAGTTTTCCATTGTGTTACTTAACAAAAACTTACAACAATCACCTCTTTTATTGGAAGTTGTAAAATGATGAGTTATGACAAGGCATAGCAAACTCCTCCTGGTCAGCGCTTAAAATAGACTCTGATGATGACTCTGGCCATACCCCTTTCACTATAGATAAATAAGGATGGAATGTTCATTCACATGCAATTATGGCCGGAAGTTTCACTGTTTTAGACGGCGGTTTCTTTTGCCCCCGACCTCTCTCTCTCTCTCTCTCTCTCTCTCTCTCTCTCTCTCTCTCTCTCTCTCTCTCTCTCTGCCGTTCGCACCTTCAACTGTTTAGATATTTAGAAGATTAATGTACTATTAAACAACAGATACAAACCTATTAAGCTTAAACTACTAATTCCTCCATATTTTAAAATTTTTTATTGATAAATTTTAAGTCTTGATCTATTCATATAAAGACCAAGTTTTTTAAACCTTCTGAAAATAATGTCTGTGAACTGAAACCTTCGTTTTATGTAAATGAATTCCAGCGTTGTAATATTAGTTTCAATTATGATTCATAGCTGCCATATTTGTGAATCGTTCATCAATCACTTACCTGCTTGCTTTCTCATTTTATCAAATGTAAACATGCACAAAGATGCTTCTTTAACAAAGACGAGAACAAGTATTGTTGTGCATTGTCGTGATAATTTGTATTATTATTATTATTATTATTATTATTATTATTATTATTATTATTATTATTATTATTATTATTATTATTATTATTATTATTGATGAATAAGTTACGATATCGGCAAGTTTGTTTATTTGTGGTTTAATTGTATTGGCACGATTATTCAAACATATTATTTCGATTTTCACGGAACATTTCGTCAAAGATTGACTTTACGGCTAGAAACAATTGATTAGAGTTTGGGAGAGTAACCTTATTATTATTACTATTATTATGATTATTATTATTGTTATTATTTATTTATTTATTTATTTATTTATTATTTATTAAAAGTAATTCTATTACTTACTATTATTACTATTATTATTATTTATTACTATTATTATTATTACTATTATTATTATTATTATTACTATTATTATTACTATTCAAGACTTAGCCCAAATGCATACTTTGCTTGATGATAATGAGCAACCCATGGTTCTAGAAAATTTCTACTGCTATATATTAATATTATCATTTGATGGTCTATTTGCATTATTCTATTGAATAAATTATGTAACCTTCAAAACATGAGAAATCATTAGTTTTCCTTAACTATGAATATAGACAATCTGAACAACAAAACTCTTACAGAGCGTTCGTAGTACAGAAATACCAAATCACAATATGTTCCATATTATGGATAGACGCACAGACGAAACATTGATATATTTTAAAGAGTATTTCATAAACATCCTTGCCAAGTTAATTTTACTCAGAAAAACAAAACTTGAAACTATTTCATTCTCATAGTCATTGTAACTATTGTCCTTTTATGCGAATACTTAAAAGTGAATTTTTGTTTTAGTTATTTAGTAGATATGAAAAGTGAATTGAAGATAAAGATTAAATATATTGTATATAAATTTGACGATTATCGCTATGGATTATTTGTCTTATACAGTTACAATATTTTAGTGTAATTTTCAACTATAATTTTATCTGGTAAATTAAATAACCATTATGTGAGCTTATGTATACACGTATCACATCTTTATTCTTCAGTACCTGTCGATCAATCCTCGGATCAAGTTTAAGCTATCGAGGTCAAACTGATGATGTTAGGAACTTAGGTATATTTTCAGAATAACTACGAATCATTTCTAGATTTCTTTTGGTTTTACAAAGAATTATACAATATTTTGAAAATATAGGAAGTAAGGCATGTATAAGATAAATTACTTGTATAATTTCCCGTTATATAGATCAATTTAAATTTTTTGTAGAAATTATAAGATTGTTTAGCATCATTAATCAAATTATCTAACTTTATGTAATTCTAAGGTAATTAATGTATGAATTAGAAGATATTTCTTTGTGCATCATTAGGATTATTATATTTTTTTTCCTTCTAAATATCTATGATTTGATATTCATTTACTTTTAATCGAGTATTTTTTCCTGTATCCTTTACCTCTTCGACCTTTTTTTAAAAACATGTTTGTGAAATTAAGGTGCAGGACTTTTAGTGGAAATTCCGAGAGACCTGAGCCTTTTATTTGTCTGTGGTGGTATGTTAATTAATATAATTGTAGATGGTGATAAATTGTTCTTCGTTTGAAGAAACTAATAAAATTCACTTTATCATTCATTAGTAGAGGTTATTCTTGTTCAAGGTTTATCCGCCAACTTTTTCATCTGTACGTAACAGCGTGTCTATTTTTATTTATTTTTGCATATATTTATTTTTTATTTTTATTTATTTTTTTTTTTTTGGGAGGGGGGCGAAGCATGCTCATGTTTTACGTTTTTTAATTTTGCCGTAGTTTTCCACAATTTGAGTGGTATTTCAAGAGTCTTGAATGAATCTGGGCTTGACTTATATGTCATTGTCTGGTATGGAAAGTGTTCCAGGAAATACAGTCAGGAAGTTACCTCATGCACATATGTGAAAGTTCTTAGGCAATAATCAAGCATGTATAGATAACCCACGGACAGTCCGGGTTATATGTAAATTTTTAAGGAACAACTTTTGTTGTGCAATCTGAAAGTTCTGAATCTGTTTGTGTGAAGATGGTGTTTTATTCACATTTCTTTCGGTTGGCTCTTTAAATGTTGATATTCATATTCCAAAATGGAATGAAATTCATTTAAAATATGACTTGTTTTATTCAGTGAAAAGAGGACAACTTTATTTTCTTTTACTGTGGCGTTGATGATGAACTTGTATAGTCGTGTAATTTATTTGCGTGTATATATGTCTTACCATATGTACACCGTAGGTGTATTGGAAATGAATGGATTACCAGACATATTTAGTGTATTATATCGTAATTTGCTTAACCCTGCGTAAAAAATATTGTCAATGACAACGGTTTCCAACCTAGGGGCCGTTACGTAACGTTCCAGAGCTCTGACCATGTTACTTTCATTCTGCATATTAAAGAGGGCCTAGTAAGGAAACAGGTGCTAGCTTTGGGCTAAAAGACAAGTCTTAAGTTTAGATCCGTTCCCCTTGCTCTATATTAAACACAGCAAAATTTTATGTATACACATTGATTTTGATGTTAGGATACCGAATTTTGAAAGTGGGGCGTTGTTATTCACACACCTAGGGATTAAGAGAGAGAATATAATTTAAATATCTTTTGAATGGTTTTACCAAGTCCCCTTGGTATAAGTATTACCTAATCGAGACTTTTCAGTCCAATTTATTTATTATATTTTAATTCGAAGTTGTAACTGCAATAGTCATTTTCTTTTCGATGGTATACAGAATGTTATGACGGAGATACGCACTCAAGTCTGATATTATTCATCTTCATCGAGAGAGAGAGAGAGAGAGAGAGAGAGAGAGAGAGAGAGAGAGAGAGAGAGAGAGAGATTCTAATATCCACTGTATATCCACTGTATTTAGCCGATGGATGCAGGCGTGATCACGAGTCCCTCAATCGGTCAGCATCCTTGAATTGTGGTCAGCGAGTTGGTAAATACACCCATTTGTTCGTCCTTTCTCGCTGGACCCCACTAGGTGCTGCAGTCAATAAAGATGATATAGTGCGACATTGGTGACGTCATGGGTTGTTTATGTTCCGTCAGGTCATCAAGTGAGGCGTCACTGCGGCGGTGTTTCATGCCTCCGTGAATCGGTCTGTTTTTATACTTCTCTAAAGGCGTTCTTAAACGTGTCGTAAACGTGGCTTCGACGTGCATTCGAATTGAGTTATTATTTCATTTGTATTTTGCCTCTCTCTCTCTCTCTCTCTCTCTCTCTCTCTCTCTCTCTCTCTCTCTCTCTCTCTCTCTCTCTCTCTCTCTCTCTCCATACTATATTGAAAAATATAAAACTTTTGTATTTTGTAACAGAATGTAGTGAAAATCATCCAAATAGGGAAAAGGTTGCAAAAATGAAATTCATAACTATGAAAGATATTTCAGAGATCAGTTTAAATGTAGTATTGTGACGAAATTACATATGTACATTTCTGATTTCAGCAAATTCACAAGTCTTGGTGTAATAAAAAAAAGAAAACATACAAACTTTTCTTTTCTGCTGTTATCTTAATCCTTATATCTATTGGGTATGATGTAATGACCACTCGTTTTGTGATTGTGTATATAAGAGTTATGAAGACCAGTACAAATAAGGTTTTCCCTTCTACCGTCATATTTTTTCATCCACTTTTCCTCTTCTTCTTCTTCCTCATGGGAGACAATGCGAAATAAAGTACAACCGATGCCTATTGTGTGGTGTGGAAGGGGAGGAAAAATTAAGGGTTTCTGCACCTAACTGAAGTATCGGCCATACGTCATAGAGTCGGTGGGTGGTGTTGCCCTCCATATTTACTATTCTTTTATTCGAAGATTTTGCAGTTACATTTATATTTTGTTCTTTTGTAAATAAATTTCAACATATGTGTCTAGTTTAAGTTTCAAATATTGTGTTCAAAGACTTTTGACTTTACAGTATTTGGAAAATATTAGAAATGGTATTTTTTCTTACATATAATTTTGGTAAAGTATATGTTTTATATATTTTTTATAAAAAGTTATTAACCATAAATCTATCCAATGGTCAAGTAATTTTTTTCCATTATTTTTTAATTGGTTTCAGATGATCCTCACCCCCTCCCCTTAAAATGCAGTTATATTTAGTCGATGCATATATACTTTTTTTATAATATTTTTGGTGTGGGTTTAATTTTGATTTTTTTTTTTATGCGGTTTTTACTTTCTTATTTACTTGACTCTTACTTTTGCCATTTATACTAATCAAATTATTTTGCTCTCTTCTCCGATTCAAAGTTTTTTTTTTATTTATATGTTTTTTCTTGTTTTATATTAGTGATCTGTATTGTTTGGTAACTTTGACTTATTATTTCGTCCCTTTCCAAACGAGTGATTCTGAAATAGTTTTACCTTTTCAAGTCATGGAAGACTAAATGTTCATTTTTATTTCTCTACATGGGTTTCCGTTGATACACCTTTTATCAATATTTTCGTAAGTGTTTGTTTTTTGCAAATATGTGATTATGTTATTGGTGGAAAGACTGCCATCGAAGGAAAAATTTTAAAGGTTAGCTAATTTTTGTAAGGCAGGAAATTTAGCTATATTTTTTGAGCAAGATATCAACAGTATGATCGCCAGCTTAGGTATTTTATGGGTTAGCTGAATAAAACAAATAACATAGTGCCTTCGTGCTTGGTCAAAAACAGCCATTTTCTTTTTCTCAGCTGCAGTCTGTGACCTTGGGTGTTTTAACGATAGTGTCAATCAGTCAGCTCGTCTATCTTCGGCGACCATGCTTAAATAGCGACGTTATCGCAAATTTTAAATGAACATAATTGTTTATTTGTATGTGTATACTTTTGGTAATATTTATTATACTTTGAATAATTTAAAGCCGAGGAAAGTGTTACTGGGTCGCTATCATAAAGAGAAATACTCGAAATGTGTGATTTCGATCATTTTTATCAATATTAATCAAGTCAGGGAATTAAACTAGACAAATATCGCGTTTCTTATATTCACTTTCGTTTAATGTTATTAATATTATTTTTTTTGTATTTGTAATCATTATTTTTATATCAGCATGACTAAAGATTCGCATGGAATAAGTAAAAAAATATGCAATTAATTTACTCTACCAGCTTCCATATAGTAGAGTGGTCATATATTTAAAAAAAAAAATCAAATAGAGGTATAGTAATGTACAGGTGAAAGTAAATAGATATAAAGTAGTCAATAAAGAAAATTAATTACACAAGAAAATGGTACTTGAGAAATGCCTGGAAAACTAAATCGGTATCTTACGTGTCGTCGAAGAAGTAACACCGAACTTTTGTTGCATTCATAATTCGGTCAGGATGGCTGTTGCAGGGTTTGGCAGCGAAATTCATGAAGACGTGAAATAGCAATCCAAACTAAATGTACAAACTTTTATATTGCTAATATTTGTAGTTTTTCCAGCTTGCTTCAAGATAATCTTTTTTCTTTGCTGGTAATCAATATATGCTGCGGATTTGCTGCTACGTGGCGGATAATTGTCTTAGATTCATGAATAACAAGGATTCAAAGACTGTACTTCCAATAATTTATTTCAGTACTGAAAATTTTAAGTAACTTGTAAATCATATATATATATATATATATATATATATATATATATATATATATATATATATATATATATATATATAATGATATATATATATATGTATATATATATATATATATATATATATATATATATATAATGATATATATATATATATAATGATATATATATATACGTGTATATATATATATATATATATATATATATATATATATATATATAATGATATATATATATGTATATATATATATATATATATATATATATATATATATATATATATATATATATATATATATATATATATATATATATATATATATATATGCAATTGTTTGTTCGTTTTCGATCCTTCTGTGAGATGAGAGATGGGATATATATCCTGACCGCAAAGAGAGAGAGAGAGACAGATGCTTCAAGAATAAATGTTTGAGGAATTCAAAGCTCACTTTACATCTTGAATGTTCATTCTATTGATTGAGGAACTATTTGGTATCTAATTATATACAGATGCCACTCCTCGGAATATCTCAAATCGTTTTTTATCTTTCTCGTATGAAGGCACCGCCTTTCTTAATTCTTTCATTACCTTGTTGTATACAATACCGTCGCTATGTGCTTGATGTTGGACCCTCGTTAACTTTTGTGTACCTCCAACATGAAGAGCCGATTGTGAGTAATAACTTCAATAATTTTCAGTTTTGCCATTTCACTAGTAATTTTTCCTTACTTTTATTATATTTAAGAATTTTTTTCATTTACTTGTATGCTAAAAGTTTTGGTATTTTACTAGTTCATTCAACGGATATAAATATACTGTAATAGCTTCAGTGTTCAATTTTGCAGTATTTTTTTGCAAGCGTTTAATTCATTTACTTACTAGATGTTCAGTAGTATACATAGTGTGTGTACTATATTTATCAATGTTTTCTTAATATATGAATTCAGAATTAAATGCCTTGAGAAGCTGTAACATAGGTTAGTCTACGTGGGTTGTATGAAATATGTATAGGCGACTTCAAATTATTCAAAATTGTCCATTAGATCTAAATAATTGGGAGAGTTAAAACATTATTTTAAGAAATTGTATTTTATTATGATAGATTATTATTTCACTGTTGATATGAAGATATAATTTTTTTCATTGCAAGTAGAGGGCATTACATCGATTTCTCCGGTCTTGTTTGCACATTAGGGGTTCTGAGAGTATCATACCATAGAAAATTTATCGGTTCTCACCACGGTAACTTATCAGCACATCCAGGGCCTACGCATCGTGTGCCCAGTAGACATTTCAGTGTACTAACATCAGGCATAACATGGTTACCCACATCTTTTACTCTTGCACGTCATATCTAATAAGCGATATTAAAACGTCTTACGTCAGGACTGACGACCTCATCTTTGCTAAGAGTTCTCAACAGCATTTGTCAGCACATGTATCATCCATCACTTCATTCATTCTTCATTTGATTCTTCTAACTTCCTAACTATCTTTGTCCTGTTCTTCCGTGACGTCCCCATACATCAAACAACCATCCGCAGTCTTCCATCATTCACCCTTGCTTTAATCACTTCCCATCCATCACGATATTCTGCCCCTTTCCAACCCCCTCCCCCCCTTCCCTATTAACCGCCTCTCCTTTTCCGCTCCTCTGCTTCGCTGATTCTTAGATGCCCTACTCTCATGCATCCATCAATATCCGTCAAACATTTGTTACTTCATGGAACTCCTGTCCCACTATCCCCTGTTCAGGCTCTCTCTCTCTCTCTCTCTCTCTCTCTCTCTCTCTCTCTCTCTCTCTCTCTCTCTCTCTCTCTCTCTCTCTCTCTCTCTCAAACAAATAATTTCCTACCAGAGTTCTCGTGGTTTAAGTCCAACAGCCCATATCTGATATCACTGTTTAGCCTTCTTACTCGAGCTCTGTTCCCGCTTCCTTTTTTTTTCATCTTACTGTCTAACTTTTAATCTTTAATTCATATTTCATCAACGGCGTTTTCCCCAGTTGTACAATGTCGCGGAATGGCCTTCCAAGCCCCTGTTCCGACCTCATGGCCAAAATTTTTACATCTAATCCAACTTTTGAAAAATATAAATCATTTATTTGAATATCTCCATCATGATAATGGGGTAAGTTGGGAATATACAATACTTTCAGGAAGATACTAAGCGGTCTTCCGAACGAATTTGCCTTCAGTAATCGTTTGCACAAATGTCTGCAGTTGTGAGAGGTAACATATGTTTCATTCGCGCTTTGATGAGGAATTCTCAGAATTAAGGTTTTAGGTGGTGATTTAGTCCAGGTTCGTATAGTATATGGATATTTGATATGGTCACTAGAGAAATTTATTATTTAGAGATATCCCCTTTTGTTGCTGCTTATTGAGCAGACTTTTTCTGGTGTTATCTTAAACTTATAAGCTTTATTACTAATGAACTTATGGTTTATGATTTATATCATGTTCAAATATGTAAATGTCATTCTTTTATATGATATTTAAACCTATGGTTCCGAAACATTTTGAGCTTTTTAGATTTGTATTTAATTTCTTCAACATTTTACCATTTTTCCGTAGCACATAAAACATATTATTATTATTATTATTATTATTATTATTATTATTATTATTATTATTATTATTATTAATTGCTAAGCTACAACCCTAGTTGGAAATGCAGTATACTATAAGCATAAGGGCTCCAACAGGGAAAATAGCCCAGTGATTAAAGGAAGTAAGTAAAAACTACAAGGGAAGTTTAATAACAGTAATAGCATTAAAATAAATATTTCATATAAAAACTTGAATAAGAGGATAAAAACTTCCAAATAACAAGAGGAAGAGAAACATGATAGAATAGGGTGCCCGAGTACACCCTCAAGCAAGAGATCTCTAACCCAAGACAGTGGAAGACCATGCTACAGAGGCTATGGCACTATTCAAAACTAGAGAACACTGGTTAGATTTTGGAGTGTCCTTCTCCTAGAAGAGCTACTTACCATAGCTAAATAATCCCTTCTACCCTTATCAAGAGGAAAGTAGCCTCTGAACAATTACAGTGCAGTAGTTAACCTCTTGAGAGAAGAAGAATTTTTTTATAATTTCAGTGTTGTCAAGTGTATGAGGAAAGAGGAGAATATATAAAGAATAGGCCAGAATATTCTGTGTAAGTGTCGGCAAAGATTGAATGACCCGTAACCAGAGAGAGGGATCCAATGTAGTACTGTTTGTCCAATCAAAGGACCCAATAACTCTAGCGGTAGTATCTCAACGGGTGGCTGGTGCCCTGGCCAACCTACTACCTATAAAAGACATCGACTTTTGTATTAGAAAGACAGCTTCTGTATAAAATTCATGTAAAAATTATCATTAGTATAACATATTTCGTAACCATCATAATATACAATTCAGAATAGAGGGAATTTTCTTGTTCATAAACCTATCAGTTCTATTTTCACTTCTTGCGTCTCCTATTATTTAGTCATTTACACTTTTGTCAAGCTGCATTCTTTATCAAGATACCAGAGGCAGGTATTTGTACCTACCAAACTTCTATGTTATTTGAAGTAGAGATAAAAATTTACTTTTTCAGGAAGGGTAATGTAACTATTAGTGATGTGCTGGCCATATAATCACTTCAGTAATTGCAATGGGGAACATATGAAAGCGATACAGCATCACTAACGCCAGAGGCTTCCCAAATACAATGAGACTTGCGTACATATTTATTTATGTAGTCTACCCTAGTCTAATCTTTGGGTAGGGATACTACTATATACTGTAGGTGGGGGCATGATCGCGGGGATAGAGACCGTACCCCTTGTACAAATATAGTTGCATAAGTTCAGTGGGAAAATACAAATCAGAGCCATCCACTTTATGGAAGGATGTTAACAATAAGATTTTTTTTTTTTTTTTTTTTTTGTTGAATTTTTAATACTTTTATTTGTAAAGATAAACTTCTTTAGATTTTATTAACACAAATTAAGACTTTTTGGCGTGGAAATTCAGAGGGTGATGCTTTCATCTTTTCATTACTCCGTAATTAGATAAATACCTTTACCTTCTCTCAAGGTCGTTAGGCCAAAGTTACATTTTTCAAATTTACTTGTAAACCTCCTTCTTCATGTTCAATGAACTGCATTTGGCATTTTCATTTCTTTCTGACGAATCGAGGGCTACAATCGGTAATGTTATGATTGCTCTCTGATATTGCTAGTGAGTAGAAGGTTAATTCCGTGACTGCAAAGGGAAAGGTCATTGCTATTGTTTTCCCTCATTGTTGGTAAAGATATCTGCATGAGTACTTATATCTTCGAAGATGTGATTTTTTTTCGCACTTAGTATAGATTATCTTTGGTGAGATTGTATTGTTACTTCTTGATTTTTCAGTGATAGGTAATCAGTTGAATTATTTCTTGCATATCCAAAACTTATCCAAGTTATATATGATGATGTTAACCTTTACACCAGCCTCAAAATCACTATGTTTAATGTTCAAGTTTAATATTTTGCATGAGGGTATACCATACCGAATATTTTTATTTAGTTGAACGTTCTAGATATTATTTTCTCAGGTATTTAACAACTGTTTTACGATTTAAATCAGTACTATTTATGATGTCTTCGATATAGGTAACTGAAATTTCTCTCTCTCTCTCTCTCTCTCTCTCTCTCTCTCTCTCTCTCTCTCTCTCTCTCTCTCTCTCTCTCTCCACTTCCAGTCACTACATCCTGCCGTATCTCCATCACCCCTATAGACTCAGAGCACTGTAGACCCATACATCACGCTAGTGTTCCTAGGCGGTATCTTCGGTAATCTCCCCCACTGAAGTCGTGAGGGATGCCCAGATGCCGTGGGGGTCTACTATCTCGTTAAAGGTGCCAATGCATATCATCAAAAAACCGCCACGGTATCTTTAGTTTTTATCAATTCTCTATTCATTCTAATTAGTTTGTGTTTTGTTCCTTGATTTTTCATATTTTTTTTTATTATTATTGTATGTCTACGTATAATTTACTATAGGTTTACTTTGTGTAAAATATTTACTTTGTTTGAAATCATTTAAAAAAAAAAAGTTATATTGGATCTTAATATTTCCTCTTTTCGATTTGCTTGATTTGCGTTTATTTGGTCTTAACAACTATTCATTTAAATTTTTAAAATTATTTCTTCATTTATGTATAGACTAGCATAACTATCATCCATGGAATTTGTTCGGCCAATATTAATTTGTTTAGGTTGCCATTGTTATGGATTTTTATAATAATAGTTATATCTGACTGTGTAATTTATAAGGTAAGTTCGCTGTAATTTCCCAACTACGGATCAGTAGAAATTACTTTGGTTCCCAAATTTCAGAACAACTTGTGTTAAGGAAAAGTCAAACACAATTTTATAGTATTTAGCTTTTCATTGTTCTTCACATGCAATCTTGTCAGCCAAGAGTATGGGTGTATTACTCAAGATATTTTTTTTTAACTTTGTACATGCTTGGCTCGAAAAAGTTATTATAATAAGACAAAGTATCACGGCCTTCTAAGGGGAGTTAGCCATTTCTCTCTCTCTCTCTCTCCCCCCCCCCCTCTCTCTCTCTCTCTCTCTCTCTCTCTCTCTCTCCTCTCTCTCTCTCTCTCTCTCTCTCTCTCGTGATTAAATTAGAAGGTCAATTTTTACCATTTTTAGCAAGACATCGAGGAGCATTCCAAGGTGTAACATTCACAAATTTTGCAAAATGACACTGCGTCAGTTTTCTGCGTGGCACGACTCCTTTTTATCTTTTATTAATATACTTTCAAATGTATATCTGCTTATAACTGATTTATAAATTGTATTGCCTATATATTTATCATACCACATTTCATCATTAAGCAACATTGTTCGTTCGCTTAACGTTTTCAGCATGGACTATTTTTAGGAACTAAAGTGGACCTGCATGCAAGTTACTGAGATGGTCAAGTTGATGGAATTAAGATGTAAAGTATCTTTTCACTGTATTGTATATCATTAATCCCTGGATTCAGACTAAACATATCAATCTGAACTGAAAACTGCGTTTGCTCTTCTCCATCGATGTTAAAAGATCTTGAGTCCGTTATTAACATTTAGGTCGTGATGCTTTTGCAAGGGCTTTTAACGGGTCTTTATTTTTTTTGGAGAGAGAGAGAGAGAGAGAGAGAGAGAGAGAGAGAGAGAGAGAGAGAGAGAGAGAGAGAGAGAGATCGGGTTACGATTGGTATCTGTTTTTACATGTAGAGAGGTAAAGTGTAGTAGTGAAGATTCTTTTGATATTCACAATCGTTGAGATATACGAATTATACCGTTTCCAACGATATATCCAGTTACATTAGGAGGTTTTGGGTAAGGCTTTTCTTTTTGCCACGTTTCTACGGAAATGCACGAGTTATGTGTTTAAAGGCTATGTTTATGATATAATTCTATACTTTATTTAGCTGCTATTATTGACTTATTGAGCCACCTCTTTGGACAAATGAAAATAAAAAACACATAAGATATTACTGCAGTTGTTTTTATTTCGTATCACGTGTTACCCCTGGCTATAAGTATAATGGACAGTGAGAAATTTTAACTGCAAGAATAATTTCTTAGAATTATACTTGTGACCATGGATACAGTTTCCTAATTGGAAAAATGAATGATTGATTTTTTTCCTGTATATTTTTTGCGTGTGTGTGTGTGTGTGTGTGTATATATATATATATATATATATATATATATATATATATATATATATATATATATATATATATATATATATATATATATATATATATATATATATATATATATATATATATATATATATATATATATATATATATAGATATAGGCCTACATGTTTTTAATTTTTTATCCCTAATCAGATAATTTTTCTTTCCTGTCATGATAGGCCATTCACTCATGGCAGATTTATTCTGACCTATACTTAATATTTATGCGTAGTCATATCAGCATTATTTTGCTTGTTTTTTTTTTTCTTTTTTCTTTTCTTTTTTTTCGCTTCGGTGGATGCTGCTACGACATCTTGCTCTTGTTTTAGTCATCTATTGGCTAAATTCCTCCTTCTGGCTTACAGAAATATATGTTTAATTGCGAGATTTTTTTAGGTGTGTGTGTTTTTGCTGAGAAATTGGAAATGATAACATTCCCGTTTCGAGGATTTCCTCGAATTTTAAAATCACATGTTAGCACCAGTACGAATCGTATAATACTTTTTACTTCCTGGAATTGTGGCTTGTTTCCTTTTCTTTTTTATATATCTTGAAATTTGGTCAAGGACCTGGAAAGGACTTGTTAATAGAACTTTTGAGACATATTTTCTCCATATGAAGAATTTTTAGCTAAATCCATACGTCTCTTGGATCACGACAAATAATGTGATCCTTTGGTTACTTATAATCTATAATCACACGTTTCTGTTTGTAATATTTAAACAACGTTTGAGTACTGTATTCGGTCTTTCAGTCTTGCATTTGTCTGAAAACTTGTGTTCGTGTATAATTTTTTCTTTTTTTGTTTTTCAACGTCACAGCTATTAATTCATAGATAATTTTTATAAGTAATGTTATTAAGTAAATGCAGCCTCCCAGTCGATTAGGAAAATGTTTTGGATGTGTACTAGCATCTAAGGGAATGAAAGTGGTGCTTGAAGGGGAAAATTAAACTTGTTAACTTTGTAAAATGTAATTTTCTGAAGTCAAGTTACAAGAACAGGTAAAGTTAATTATATGAATTCATTTACATTTATACCTATTTATTGATGAGGTGGTCGATGACTGCCCTGCCTAATTCTAGGGTTATTTAATGGACTTAACAGCAAATATGGCTCTATATTTTATTTGTTAGTGTTTTATTTTAAGTAAATAAAGCATTCGCCGCTAACACCCATTTTATTCTCCACATATTAGAATGCGAGTGTATTTAAGAGCAAGAATAGTCCCTCGTTTGTAAGGTGTGCCAAAATTCATTCGTTCTGCCGCGATTTCACCTGCTCGATAACTATCGCTTGCGTACAGGGGCCACGAGAAGCTAGCATGTTATCATTTACAGTACGAACCCTTGGAGGTTATAAGCTTTTGTGCCTCAAGATCACGAATATTTTTTTAACTAAGACATTATAGCTAGAAGTAAGTATTAGTATTATGTAGAAAAAATCTAGTTTTTTTTTTTTATGAAATATTGCTTTAGGAGTGACACAAAGAAAATGGCCGAAAGTTATGAGTAACTTGTATTTACTGGTTTATGAAACAGTGGGATCTTCACCCGAGCCACAATCTTATTAGACATGCACAGGAACTGTACAGTAAAGCAGGGATCGCCATGACGGATAGTCATTAAACTTGGGATTCTTTGGAGAAACATGGCATATGAACATAAATATGTCTCTAATTTTATTTATTTTATTTATTTTTTTTTTTTTTTGCTTTTATTAAAGGGAAACCGTATGTAACTGTTATTGACCCGTTATATCTGTATTTAACACTATGAAGGTATAGCATGCCAATTTTGGTATTTCCTAAACGTATGGCGCTATCTTTGACCATCTTTAGATTTTGCACTAATTTTATCCATTTGGAAATATGTGACTCGTTGTTTAAAATTAGTGAAGATACGTGATGTTTTTTTACTGTTTTTCTAAGACTAATTGAAGCCATGTAACCTTTGTTTACCATTTGATAATGAACCTTTTTCCATCTTTGACGATTGGGAGATGCGACTTTCGACTTTTCATTCATGTAGATTAGACACATCACTTTAGTCCCTCGATAGACAGATCCCTCTTATATTATTCGTTTGAATATGAGCAGAAATAAATATATACATATATGTATGTATATATATATATATATATATATATATATATATATATATATATATATATATATATATATATATAAATATATATATATATATAAATATATATATATATATATATATATATATATATATATATATATATATATATATATATATATATATATATATATATATATATATATATATATATCCTTCTGGCGACCAGAAAGTAGCGTACTGGCAATGCTAACTTGTACTAATTACCGCTTTCTCTTTAGAGGTTTTTTTTTTTTTTTTAGTAAACCCTCAATTTACAGCTTTTTGAGTTGGGTAATTTTATCTATATCTATCTATCTATCTATCTATCTATATATATATATATATATATGTATATATATATATGTGTGTGTGTATATATATATATATATATATATATATATATATATATATATATATATATATATATATATATATATATATAGATTATAGTGTGTGTGTGTGTTTGTTCGCGTGCGCTTGCCTAGGTAATAGGAAGTTTTCAAGAGGGCAGTCACTCTGCTCTGGAACTCAGAAGCGGATTATAAATACTCTCAACATTTTATTGTTACTTTGATTAAATTACCATTATTGTGGCTGCATTCATTGTGAAAGAATTTCAAATTTGCATATGAAATAATATATTGTTATGCAGTGAAGGATTTATACAAGTATATTAGCGCGGTAAGAATATTTTCTCTGTTGTCATTATTTTTGTGCGAAACATCATCATAAACTTGGTTTTGAACAGTGCTACAGTATTTTATTTTTATTATCTCCCCTCCTCGACTTGTTTTTATGTGATATGCTTTTTAAAGGAAATGCAGAACTGATTGAGTTTACCATAAGGCACACTTTAAAATATGGTTAAAAAATTTAAAATTTGTAATCACGCACGGTTGACTTTCTACCATTTTTGATCCAGAAAAAAGTATGAAAACTTTTTAAGGAGCTAAATGGGAAATAGGGATAGTAGCAATATGCTAATAAAAAGAAATTTATGTAGCCCTGCTCGTGATGAAAAAGCCATAACATATAATTACATAACGTTTTACGCTGGGAAATCTCATGGTGAAGATGACTTATCCTGACGTTTGTTACTGCAAGGCAGTATATTCTCTTAATAGATAAAAAGAACACACGCGATCGATTGTTCAATAGACCATTAAATTCCTCTTTGGATTCCCAACGACACGATGCCGTAAAACATCATCTTAAGCGCTTATATAATGGATGATCGAACGAGCCATGAAGATCATTCGTTATCAACAACCAATCCCTTGTTTCTCTCTTTCATTTCATCAGAGTAGTCATCTTAAAACTCTTCTGTATTCGTGTTTCTGTTGTCCTCTCCATCTTATTCTTTTCCTTCGGCATCTGTTCCTCTGGGCCATCATTTTTCGTGTTCTTGTTATTATCTGTAACATGCAATTTTGCAGTGCGCTCTCCACTTCTTAATGAGCGTGAAGATCTGATACCGATTTGGAGCTGCTCTGCACCTTATCAAATTTGCGTGAAATCCTCTGTAATAAGAATATTTACTTAATGATTGCAAGGTCTTTATGCTCAGTGTTCTTTTTCATCTCGATATGTTTCTCGACTGTTTCATCTTTTATTAACGGTTTTAATTTTGTCCAAGGTGAGAGTTGCCAAGTGTGGTCATGGCTTGTTATTGCTGAATTAGGGAAATTTGTTACAGATTCTCTTGAACTTGTTTTATGGTTATTAGATGCCATATTTGTTAGAACTGTTTAAGAGTTTATTTTTTAAATTAGATTTATCCTTGCTGATTTCATTTGATATCTTTATATCAGGGTATGTTGATTGAACTACAGTAATTAAGTCAAGCGCAAATGAAAAATCTCCAAGTTTTTGCAGAGCATCGTCCCTGAAGTGCCTTAGTGTATGATTTGATAAAGATTCTTCATTGTGCCATATATGGTGCCATTTTTTATTGCCCCTCGATAAATAGGTAAGGTAATTCCCTACTTTGGAAAAATTTTGAAGGTAGTTGATAACACGGCATTAATGCGATTGTGTACTTCGAAAATTTTTAAAAAGAATCGCCCGTATTTCCCCCTCTAACTGACATCCTCCTTGAGGATTTCTTTCCCGTCTGATCGAATATTCCTCGAAAGCCATTTTTCACTTAAGTCGGACCGAAAGGTTATAAATGTGCCTTCTCCATGCGCGAAGCTTTCGTTGTAATACGCACTTTTGTGATTAACTGCGTACGCCTTGACACGCTTCGTCTGTTGCGGCCTTGGCTAACTTTTTCGGCTATATTTTCAAAGGATTTCATCACTTCTACAAGTTGTTCTTCGGTACAGATCATTTGCTTATTGCTTCAATTTATTCAATTTTCCGCAGTATTTTCGATTATTTCAATTATGTTTTTAAATTTTTCTTAAAATTACCTAATGAACTTAGGTGTTTGTTTATACGTTACAGGGACATTGGTCATCAGTTGGGTTATTAGTAGATAATTACTGAAAGACAATAATTAGAATTAGCTTCTAAATTTCTCAAATCAAGAGTTCTCTATCATAAGCATAATTATCAGTCACAATTAATGAATTTTACATTACTTTTGATATAAAAATTAGTATAACAAACGGTTTTATTCCGAGTCTTTTACTGTATTATTATTTTAAATGTTATTCGAGAAAGTTAGATTTCACATTCAGCCCACTCAGGTTTTTTTCCAGATGAGTTCGGTGTAATTGTCCTAAGAATTACTTATTGTACTCTCATTTGCGTTCTTCTTTGACATTGAGCAAATTTGTACTTTGAAATTGGAAACGCAATGTCTGATATGTAAAATCTCATTTCTCAACTGCAATTACGGAAATGATTGCTTTCATCTTTTGTTATACTTCCAGTAGAGTTCGCTAGCGTACAGTTTTTTTTTTTTTCTAGCAAAACGGGTTTGCCTAAATCATGATTCCTATGTCCTTAAATTAAATATTTGTA
>NC_090751.1:57239728-57242228 GCF_036898095.1 Palaemon carinicauda
ATGAATTGTAGAAATTGTTTTTGTTATCACAAAATCTGGGTTATTTGTTTCTGTATCTATTTATTAATATTATTATTATTTTTTATTATTAACATTTTATTTATTTTATTTGGTGGTAGAAGCAGGAGGAGGAGGAGGATGGAAATTTCTTTCCCGTTTATGAATTAAAGTAAAATTCAAACATAGGTAATTGTAATATTTTTGTAACAATTAATTTACTACTACACTAGTTCTATTTTTTATTATCTTTATTATTATTTTTAGAGTAAATTTAAGGTTCAAGTTGAAATAAAGTCTTTCCGGAGAACTTGTAGATATATTCATAAATGAAAATAATTAACCGTTCTGTATTAGCATTTAGAAGATTTCATCTTGTAATTTATTCTAAAGGTGTTCTGAAGTGTTCTACTGAATTGGAATACTTTTTGCAACAGACTTTAAACACCAAAGAGTAATACTTATTGATGATAATTCCGGCTTATCATCTACAATTCACAAATATCCAAAGTGCATCGTTTCTAGTAAGGATTTACTTTTATTGTCGAGTCAAAAAGTCTCTATTTTGGTGGGAAGTGTAATCAGCATTCAGTTCACTCACATCTGGCTGAGTATGATAAGATTTACAGCGTCTTCTCTCCAAGTTGAAATCACTTGATTATATTCCTTCTGCAACAGTGTAGTCATCCAGACCACCTTGACTCTCAACGTGACATTTGTCCAGAACCACTATGTTGAATAAAGAAACCCCCCCCCCCTCTCTCTCTCTCTCTCTCTCCTCTCTCTCTCTCTCTCTCTCTCGTTCAATCTTTTACGCCATCTCCGCATTAGTTACACTTATTGGCAAGGCATTGGAGGTCTTAGGTCAGCGGGAGGTCAATAAAACGTTTCTGTAAACGGGTACGAAGGGAAATGGGTGTAGGTCCTGGGATTGCTTCTGCTAATAGAAGTCTGGGGATATGTCCTTATTAGTTGAATTCCTATTTACTAGTTTCTTTAAATGTTTAATTTGTGTGACTCGTCTTTTTAGTACGTCTTCATTCATTTTATTATTATATATATATATATATATATATATATATATATATATATATATATATATTATATATATATATACATAATATATATATATATATATATATATATATATATATATATATATATATATATATATATATATATATATATATATATATATATCAAAGTCTTCAATAATGTGGAGACATTTAAAGGTGCGATCGATCGTAATGTTTTGTTTTTATTAGTAATTTTCATAGTATTTTTTTTATTTATAATACAAAAAATTTACCCTGGAGTTTTCTCTCCCCTTTCTCCTTGTGTTGAAGTGTCGGTTTGCTCATTAAGTCTTAGATAAACATTTACAATATTTGTAATTCTTAAAACCAAGACTCCGATATACTTAATTAAAATCATACAATATCAAATATACTTTTTTTATGATGTGGTTGCTGGTATCAGACACCACCATCACTAGTCTGCTATTTTTATATTATTTTACCCGTTTTCCATAATTTATATTGATAAAAGAAATATTTGCCAATTTTAAATTGAAGCCTGCAGTATTATTATTCACTTTTCAGGTTGGCCCAAATGTCTTTTAATCTATAAGAAGAGATGAGAATGTTGTTGATGTTAAATATACCAAAGACATTACTGTGAACGGAAGAGAAGCATATTTAGTGTGGGTCATCTAGGATTCTAGTAAATAATGAATCTTACCTATAGTATTTTCCATTAACTTATGTGCGATTACTTCATTTGCTTGTGATTTTAAGTCAAGGGATATGTCGGTAGTTTATTTATCTATTAATTTTTTTTTTTGTTATATAGGTTATTTAGTGTTTGTTAATTGATGGAGACAACAATAAGAACGACCAGTTGATTCATGAAATGAGTTTTATAAATGAATTTCAAAAGGCATATCATATCATGATATTTAGGCGTATATTGTAATATTGGATGATAGATATGAAAGAAAATTGACCTGTTAGGTGAGATTAAATGACAATTTTATTTACTTGTATGCAAGCAGATCCTGGGTATATAATATCATTCACCAGGGTTTTGATACGGGTAAGAAAAGTATAAACTAATTGTTGTATGGTAAAAACATTTCTTAGGTATCGTTTATCATCTTTGGGTTCCTGCAGTGCTATATTTTTAGAAAATTTTAAGCACTGCTTGTTATTTGTTGCAGTGGACCATTTTGTAGATTTTTAGTCTCGGGAGGCCTATTGGTTATAACTGACCAGACTTTTTATAATAATAAAAAAACAATCAACGGCTACCTCAAATTGTTTGGTATCTTGAAGCCTCGACTATTTAAATTTAAATCCTAAATATAAACACGACCTTAACACGTTATTTTATATTTACCTTGAGATGCCTTCCATTTTCATAGAAAATGAATCATTTGAAATATCCACCTTTTTTTGCTGGGGAAGGGGAAGATGAGCAGTCTTTTTATGTTGTTACAGAGCAT
>NC_090751.1:57259728-57287228 GCF_036898095.1 Palaemon carinicauda
TCGTGTGGTTTTACCCCGTAGTCATGCTAATATCCTAGTAATAGATTCAATATCTCTATTAATCTTGACTTTTCATCTACTGGTGCTGTTAATTTTGATTTCTTATTTAGAGTTTACTTTTTTCTGATACCTTTCATCTTTGTAGTACTCACCAACGTGAATATTTCCTCTCTTGTACCGTGTTCATTCTCACCACCATCATACCACCTCTCCTCTTCCTCTCCCACAAGTCTAGAAAAGGGGGAGGAAAAAGGTTGAGGGTTGAAGGGAAGACGTTTCTCCTTTTGACCCCGAGGACCTCTTTACAAAGGTTTACTCAGCGGGGTAAAGACGGTAGTTAAGATGATCCACGAGATACGCTCTCGGGAACAATGCTTCAGTCACAACGATCGTTCGTAAGCTGGTCATTTGAGCTGGGGTCAAGTGGAAACAATGGCCCTCCGGAGAGGGAGACTTCCAGGGGCACCCTCAGAAGGGCTTTTAGTTTAGGTGAAAAGGGAGAAAAGAGATTAAAGAGGAAAAAATAGAAATAGATGGAATGCAGTTAGGAAAGGAGAAATTAAAGACAATTAAAAAGGGGAGAGTGGTGTTCAAATTGCATTATTTTTTGATACAGGGGCTCTAATTTGGAGTTGGTTCGTCGTCATCCTTATTATCCTTATTGTAAATGGAATACGTTATTTTCTAGGTAGTGCTTAATTTCTTTCTGTTACACCGATGCATATATTTTTTCTTATCTTTACAGTCACGTCATTTTTTTCATTCAGTGTTTTTCTTTTATCATTATTTACTTTAATTGTATAGTCAAAACATTAGGACTGACTTTCACAAGACGTTTCTCTTAGTATTTTTAATGGGACAGCAGATGATGACCATCCCGACTTGATCACATCATTAATTGGGCTGTTAATTGATCATCGGCTGCCTGGCTTATAATTGGCCATCGAGTTGATTAATGGCGGCGATATTAATCAGTGAGAGAGCCATATCAGATAGCATTGGTGATGATGACGGTGGTGGCGGTAGATGACCAACGCTATCACCATCTCACCACCGTAGTAACTACTCTTTTACCCTACTCAGGTGTGGGACATTTGGTGATTAATCTTCGATATTAATCAATGATATCGATCGCGTCTGTAAGTCCTGTTATAATAGCCCCTTTCACACGGCCCTTGTTCCGAGGACATCGAATATGAAGCTAGAATCATTATATTACTGGTATCCTTTGTTGGTTATTTTGATTTTGTTTGTGTGACTTGATCAAAATAGTTAGATTTTGTAGTATATTTAGGGTTTTCAGAAATGGTTATAATTGGTATTTTTAAAGGATTTGTGGTTTTTCGAAATCTTCGTATCATCTCAAGTTTAAATTTGCATATGTTTTGAGTTAATTATTATTATTATTATTATTATTATTATTATTATTATTATTATTATTATTATTATTATTATTCTATATGATCGTATGTACTGTAATCACTTGCACTCATAGACGCAGATATGTATGTGTACATGTATTGTTTAGAGATGAAGATGAATTGATTGTTTAGTATGAGGTACTTAAGAATTGTAAGGAGGAGAAAAGGGGAGATACACAGAAGTAACTAGGTCGTTAGCGTTGATGAATGAATTAGTGTGTTTAGAGATAGCTTGGTCATGTAGAGGAATGGAGTATAATAGGCTTGCGAAAAGTGTACAATTTGGAAGTGTTAAGAAATAACATTTGGAAAGTAAAGCTTGAAAACCGGTGTTACAGATGCTGGGAAATAGGGTATTGGAGTGGAAGAGTCTTAATATCCAAAGAACCAGTGTAATATGTATAGGGGAAATCACTCCGCTGCCGTATTGACAAATGTTGTGAAAGTTTTTGCATTAGAATTTCATCCTTGATCCAGTAGTTAAAGTCACAAAATCTGGTCTTTTCTTGGGAACAACCTCCCGTTAGAGGAAACATCCTAATGCAGAAAGATGTATGATTGTTTCATACACACACACACTATATATATATATATATATATATATATATATATATATATATATATATATATATATATATATATATATATATATATATATATAGCTGTACAGGAATAGAAATGAAACTATAAGAGAGATTACTCGAGTGCCATATGTGGATGAGATCATGATGAGGGGTAGATGAAGATGGTTTGGGCATGCTTTTCGCACTCCCTAAGAGAGATTAGTCCACCAAACGTTCAGTTGGCCTCCACGAGGCACTAAAAGAGTTGGAAGACGCAGGCCTAATATGGCTGAGGACTATAAAGCGCGAAGCAGGAGATGATGAATGGAGAAATATTCAATTCAAAGCTGAAGATAGAGGCGACTGGCGAAATCTAACCGAGACCCATTGCGTCAATAGGCGTAGGAGGAGATGGATATGATATATATATATATATATATATATATATATATATATATATATATATATATATATATATATGTATATATATATATATATATATATATATATATATGTATATATATAATATATATATATATATATATGTATATATATATATATATATATATATATATATATATATATATATATATATATATATATATCATCATCATCATCATCATCATCATCATCATCCTCATCATCATCACCTCCTGGCCCTATTGAAGGGCCTCAGTTAGATTTCACCAGTGGTCTCTATCTTGAGCTTTTAATTCAACATCTCCCCATTCATAATCTCCCACGTCATGTTTCATAGTCCTCTGCCATGTAAGCCTGGACCTTCCAACTCTTTTAGTGCCTTGTGGAGCCCAATTGAAAGTTTGGTGAAGAATCTCTCTTGGGTAGTGCGAAATACCATGATCTCATCCATATAATTATGGCACTCGAGTAATCTCTCTTATAGTTTCATTTCTAATCTTGCCCTGCCATTTAACTTCCAATATTCTTCTGAGGGCTTTGTTCTCAAATCCACAAATTCTGTTGGATATTATTTCATTGTCATACCACGGCTCATGTCCACACAGTAACACCGATTTCACTTAACATATACATAGACTGACTTTTATACGTAATTCTAGGCGATTTGATTTCCAAATTTTACTTAACCTAGCCATATTCTGATTTTCTTTTTTCAATCTTCATTAAAGTACAACTCTACAGACCCTGTATTAGAGATCATAGTGCCTAAGTATTTGAATAATTCTACCTCATTAATTCTCTTTTTCCAATGATATTTCATCTTCCATCTCATATTACGTTCTCATCATCTCTGTCTTTCTTCTACTCCTCTTGAACCCAACTTCGTGTGATATTTCATGCATTTTGGTAAGAAACCATTGTAAATCCTATGGTGTTTTGCTAATGAGGACAGCATTATCTGCTAGTCTAGGTCAGTTAATTTCCTATTACAAATCCAGTCTATTCCTTCTCCGCCGTCCTCAACTGTTCTATGCATTACAAAATCCTTGAAGAAGAATAACAAAAGGGATGACAACACATTCCCTTGGAGTACTCCATTGTTCATTGGAAAATAATTTGACACTCGCTATGTTCACGAACAGAATTTATCAAATTAACATATTTATTATTATTATTATTATTATTATTATTATTATTATTATTATTATTATTATTATTTGCTAAGCTACAACTCTAGTTGCAAAAGCAAGACGCTATAAGCCCAGTGGCCCCAACAGGGAAAATAGCCCTGTGAGGAAAGGAAACAAGGAAATATTTAAGAACAGTAACAACATTAAAAGAAATATTTCCTATATAAACTATAAAAACTTTTAACAAAACAAGAGGAAGAGAAATTAGACAGAATAGTGTGCCCGAGTGTACCCTCAAGCAAGAGAACTGTAACCTAAGACAGTGGAAGACCAAGGTACAGAGGCTATGGCACTACCCAAAACTAGAGAACAATGGTTTGATTTTGGAGTGTCCATAATAACGCAGGACTCTCCACCAAATTGGCCGGTACACACTATCAAAAGTTTTTTCATAGTCCACAACTGCCATTAAAAGTGAATTTCTATATTCTACACATTGCTGTACGTGTCTTAAAATGTAAATTTGATCAGCACAACTTCTACCTTTTTTAAATCCTGCTTATTCATCTTTCAACTTTTCATCAATCTTTCTTTCGAATCTCCTTAGAATAAGGATACTATATATTTTCATGACAACTGACTTACGTGTGATGCCTCAGTAAGTATTGCTATCAGTCAGATTTTTTTTTTTAATTTTCACCAATTCTCCTAATTCCCATTCATCAAGTTTTGCCTCTTCCCGCCACCTTCTACAAAATGATCTTGTAAGTATTCTGGGAGTTACTCCATTTTCAGCCAACATCATCTCAGCTGTTATTCCATCGTATCCAAGGGTTTCCTAACTCTCGAGTTTTTTAATGATAGCTTCGACTTCAAAAACACTGAATTCATCATGGGCACATCAAGGTCTTCCTCAGCTTCAGGTATATCAATCACATTATCCCTTTATATTTCAGATTCATGACCTCACTGAAGTGTTCTATCCAACATTACCTTTCTTTATTTTCTGTTGTTATAGCTGATCCATCTCTCTTTATGATGGCTATATGCTACTTCTTCTTTAGCCCCCATGGAGATTTCCTTTATAGTTCTATGAACAATTCTTACTCCATAGCCACTCCCTGAATTCATAACTTTCTCAGCCTCATCGGTTATTCTGTCTAAATATTTTCTCCAGTCATTCCTGTCTTTTCTTTTGACCTCACTATCAATACCTGAGTATCTAGCATGCTCTACCTTGTAATTTTCATTACTTATATATATATATATATATATATATATATATATATATATATATATATATATATATATATATATATATATATATATATATACAGTATATGTATGTGTATATATATACATACATATATATATATACATTTATATATATATATATATATATATATATATATATATATATATATATATATATATATATATATATATATATCACCATATCACCCTATGCCTATTCCTCATAGATTAGGTATGATCAATAGCATTGAGGTTTACCAAGCAAGTAGTCCAAGAGTGGACTTTTGGGAAAGGATGGTCTGTTAAATACGCGCCATTAGAATATCAGTTGTGCTTCCGGTGACCTAAACCATTGATTAGGTAACAGGCAGTTTAAGAAAAAACTGAGGCATTTCCTATTAGTGTTAAGAAGGTCATGTCATGTAGTTGAAGCAACTTCATCTCAAGAGGTTATCTGGGAACTGGAAGGCTAATAACTGGTCGCCATATTCTCACACACGTTATCGTCCCTATATGATAAAGAGCAAGAGTCTGATTTTATATATATATATATATATATATATATATATATATATATATATATATATATATGTGTGTGTGTGTGTGTATACATATGTATATATATATATTTATATATATATGTGTGTGTATATATATGTGTATGTATATATATATATATATATATATATATATATATATATATATATATATATATATATATATATATATATATATATATATAAATTCTAGTGTACATTACCCCTCATAAATGACGGCTAAACACTTAAATAGATATGCACGCACACGCACCCCATTTCTCCATGGTATGCGTACCCCCTTCCCCCCCCCCCCCCCTTACCTGCACGTGAGTATGTGTTCATATCTATCTATATATTTAGTCGTCATTTAAAGAGACATATGTACACAAGCACGCGCATCCCCCTCTCACCAGGGTATGATTACTTCCTGAGAACTGAGCGTGACCGAAAAGAAATACGTGTAAATATATATATATATATATATATATATATATATATATATATATATATATATATATATATATATATATATATATATATTAAGCCAGACATCCTGGCCAAACACTTGCTCTTCCTTATAATGGGGATAAGTGCGTGTGCAACCATTATAGTATAATTGCTGTAGATCATCATGATCATTACTTACTCCCTAATAGATGATTTTACATCTTGTTTTGTTTAATAGCGAAATTTCGATTTATGATTTCAATCTTCAAGGGGTTACACGTTAAAAATAACGGAATATATTACCCTAAGACGTTCAATTGATTGACTCGATTATTACTATGATAGGTAGTAGGCTGGCCATGGCACCATTCGCCCGTTGAGATACTACCGCCAGAGAGTTATGGGGTCCTTTGACTGGCCAGACAGTACTACATTGGATCCTTCTCTCTGGTTACGGTTCTTTCCCTTTGCCTACACAGACACCGAATAATCTGGCCTATTCTTTACAGATTCTCCTCTGTCCTCATACACCTGACAACACTGAGATTACCAAACTATTCTTCTTCACCCAAGAGGTTAACTACTGTAATGTAATTGATCAGTGGCCATATTCCTCTTGGTAAGGGTAGAAGAGATTCTTTAGCTATGGTAAGCAGCTCTTCTAGGAGAAGGACACTCCAAAATCAAACCATTGTTCTCTAGTCTTTGGTAGTGCCATAGCCTCTGTACCATGCTCTTCCACTGTCTTGGGTTAGAGTTCTCTTGCTTGAGGGTACACTCGAGCACACTGTTCTATCTAGTTTCTCTTTCTCTTGTTTTGTTAAAATTTTTATAGTCTATATAGAAAATATTTATTTTAATGTTATTACTATTCTTTAAATATTTTATTTTTCCTTGTTTCCTTTCCTCACTGAGCTATTTTCCCTGTTGGGGCCCCTGGGCTTATAGCATCCTGCTTTTCCAAATAGGGTTGTAGCTTGGCATTTAATAATAATAATAATAATAATTGCATCAGAGAATTTTAAGCCCCCTCCATTCTCTTCTTTTCTGGACATCCTGTTCTCTAAATCCCTTTTTCCAGCATGTCCTTTCCTACTTTATCTTTCCATCTGAAATTTGAATCAAAGTCTTGTATATCATAATTTTAGCTCTTCGTATTTTCTTGTATCGTTTGGTTTTCAAACAGGTACAGATTCGACACATAATTTTTATTTACATTCCCAGCTTTTGTTGAAACGTGGGAATAGTTTTAGTATGTATTCTTCCCTCAGTCCTATAGATCATCATTTAAATTTCTTCGAGAAGTAAAAAGATGAATTAGTTTTTTCGTCATGAAAATCCCGATTCATTACGTTCAAAATCATGCTGATTTAAGAATGGAATACGCGTTATGATTATATAAGAGTGACATAATCACATATCCATTGACTCGTAAATAATTGCAATTTTCGACGGAGATAATGTTATGTTTATAAATATTCTCGCTGCAAAACACACAGAAAATCCGAAAAAGAAACAAACAGACAAACAGTAGAAACGTGCAAGACGAAAAGGAAAGTTATCTGCTGATTATACGAATTATATGTTAGTATGCACCGTGTTTTCTAGTATAATTGCTTGTGATTGTTAGCCGCGGAGGTAATAACTCTTGCAAATGCTTTGGACCTCTGTCAGCCTGTGATGTATTATATGATGTAGTGGTAATGCTGCAATTATGAGTTTATGTCCAAGAACTCTTTGGAAGCCGTTGTTTCATTTACGTATCTTTTGTGTTACCTTTGGAACGTTTATTCAAGCCTTTAACGTTTATTCTCGATGTATTTTCCACATGACTGGAAATGTCGGCTTTTTTATGTTTTTAATTCGAACGTTTTTAGAATTTGTTTTTATAAATGTTCTCATCATATATACATATATATATATATATATATATATATATATATATATATATATATATATATATATATATATATATATATATATATATATATATATATATATATACACGCTGTATATACAGATATACGTTTAGTCGTCTTTGCCTTTTTTACTTTATGAGCGTGGAATGTGACTATTATAAACTTGTGATAGCATATATATATATATATATATATATATATATATATATATATATATATATATATGTGTGTGTGTGTGTGTGTGTGTGTGTGTGTGTGTGTGTGTGTGTGTGGCTGTGTGTGTGTGTTTGGATGTATGTATGTGTGTGACTACGTGTTTTAAATAAATTAAATTTGGTAGATATAAATCAATTTTGAAGATAGTATTATTACGAGAGAAGCTACAGCCGTAGTTGAAAAAGCGGGATGCTATAAGCCTAAGGGCCTCAACAAGGAAAACAGTCCAGTGAAGAAAGGAAATAATAAAATAAATAAAATACATTTGAGATGTAATGAATAAAAAATCTAAAATATCTTCAAGATTAGTAACAATGTTAAAATAGATTAGTCATATATAAACTATTAAAATAGTCTTATGTCATCCTGTTCAACATGAAAATATTTACTACAAATTTAAACTTCTGAATTTCCACCGATTTAACTACACAATAAGGAAGGTCATTCCACAATCTGATCACGGCTGGGATAAAACTTCTAGAATTCTGTGTATTGTAGAGCCTTAAGGTGGAAAACGTCACACTGTTAGAATTAACTGCACACACAGTTCTACGTACAGGAAGATCAGAATGCAAAGATTGGTCAGAATTATATAATTTTGTTAGAGTATTTTCAGTTAGGTATCATTAATCTCTCTCTCTCTCTCTCTCTCTCTCTCTCTCTCTCTCTCTCTCTGTCTGTGTGTTTTATGTATAATGATAAAGCTGTAAAGTTAGCAAACGAACGCATTGATATTCAATCTTTTATGACTGAAAGGTGGGTCGGGGAAAGGTCAGCTTTTAGCAACATTCAGGACATTTAATAGTCGGAGATCTCATTTTTCCATCGGTATGTAACTCTATTTCAATGTTATCTCTCATCTCTCCTTCGCTCTATTGTATCTGTTTTCATCTTGGGTTTCCAAACAGGATCTTAAATGCGACCTTTCTACCGCCTTATTTGTCAAAGGTCCTTTTTTTCAACTGAGATGTTAAACTCGCAAATATAGTTGGGTGTGTATAGGACGTGTTTGCGAATAGATAAATATAATCCGGTTGTTTTATGGTCAATGAATAATTGCTTCTTTAGAGATGTTGTAGGCAGATTTATTAATTGTATATCAATGATATTTATTGGTTTAGATGTATTTTTTTTTTCTAATCAGAAAATGAAGTATTGCTTTAATGTCTGTTTACATTCAAAAGTTATGAACATAAGTGCTCAAAGTTCATGTACAAGGTATATATTCATTCATTATTTTATATGAAAAAATTTCTGAGTATTCATCATTAATATTTTTTTCCTAAAAGGAAAATATAGAAATGTAATCTCACAATGTTAACAAGATTAGTGAGATATCTCGTTCATCAAAGACAGACAGGCGCAGAGATGTTTATTACTGAATCCCTATTAAAATAATCTTTTATAAAAATTAAGAAAATAACTGGTTAAATTAAATCATAGGAAAATAGTTAATCCATGTTTTTAACAGCTAAATGTGAGGATCTCTGGTCAGACTTGATACTGATATGGTTATGATATTTAAAAAAAAATGGCCTTTATAACTTATCTTAGGTAACGGAAATGACTATCTTCTTCTGAAAACTCCAAAAAGGAAAGAAAAATGTAGTCGCGTTCAAGAAATAGAATAACCGTCCCATCTTCGCTTTTATATCGCTTTCAAAAGGGAAACGAGAAGAGGTAAATCTGGAACCGATCCCAGAAAAGAAAAAAAATCCACTGCTTCAATGGTGGAGTTGGAAGTCACAACCTGGGCATGAATTCAGCTTCCTGAAGAGGGGTATTGTTCTAACAACCTCATCAATCGTGTTTCAACGGCCAAGCTCCTGGTTAGTGTAAGACAGAACGCCACAATAAGTAGCAGGGAAGGAGCTGCCTCGCCTTTGTTTCTGGTTCCTTGATTTTCCTCCTGGAACTGCTGCAGAAATTTCGAAACAGTGTTAGGAAGGCACTGAAGATATTCGCTTGTGGGAACGACTGAGAAAAATGCACGAAAAATCTATGGTTTAATGTAAGAGAGAGAGAGAGAGAGAGAGAGAGAGAGAGAGAGAGAGAGAGAGAGAGAGAGAGAGAGAGAGAGAGAGAGAGAGAGAGAGAGAGAGAGAGAGTTTTTATTTTTGTCGAGAAAAAAAATAAACTTTTACATAATGGGAAGGAAGAAACCTTTTTTATACAATCAAATATCATTTCTAAGAATTTTCGATTTCTTTTTCAAGCGTATAGATTTGATATATCTGGAAGTATTTTACTTTGGCTTTCTCTTCCAAAGGTATTGTGGGTGTTTCGTGGAAATGGAATGCCCATAAACTCTTCCTTCACGTTTATGATAATGAATGGAAAAAATATATTAGCATAAATATTTTGTGAATCCTGAGCATAGGGTTCGCCAACTGCATTATGAAAAAAAATTAATTGCAATATCTCTCTCTCTCTCTCTCTCTCTCTCTCTCTCTCTCTCTCTCTCTCTCTCTCTCTCTCTCTCTCTCTCTCTCTCTCTCTTTTTCCTTTAAAGAAGGTATCACTAATGGAATATTTCAGACTTCTGTAAGGCACGTATACACCTTGGATAGAAATAAGTACAGTAAGTGGAAGTATTTAATTATCAAAAATTATGATTCATAGTACAGAAAATACAAGAAGGAAACCTTCATATAACCCAGTTAAAGATAAAATTTTTAATATGAAAGAAAAAAAATATGAATAAAAACTGTCTGAAATTATTGAATACTTTAAACGGAACAGTATTACAATGTGAAGGTTCGAATAGTATTTTCTCGGATCAGATTTTGATGGTGTCTGAGACCGGACTCAAATTCGAGTCGTAAGTGTTCTTAAGAAATACGCTTGCTAGTCTACCTTGGACGGTAAATTCATGAAAAGATTGAATGGTTTGGGAGGTAAACTTTTTGTTGATGCATTACTTGTTATTTTTTTTCTTCATTAATTTCGAGGATTCTCTCTGCTTTCTCCTGAATATATTTTTTCATTTTGTAAATGATTGGGTTTTAATTGCTGTGTTGATGGCTGTTTTATTATGATGTTGTCCAAATAACCAGCTCTTAATTAAGCACAATGCATGAATTGTTAATAGTTGATGTTTTCATTAAGAGCGTTTTTGCATCATTCACATTATATCAAAAAGTTTCCAAAGCTGTCCACTAATATTAAGAAACGCGTTAAAGATTTTTTTTTTCTTTACACTAGATGGCATTTGAAAATGTTTATACGAAAGAATATTTTCAGGACATTCTATCTTTTGTTTTCGAAGTATTTCCATCGCAAAATGTAAAATCTTTCTGTGCAACAATTCCCAACTTTTAGAAAATGTACCTTTCCAACGGTCTTCCGGACAACCTGACCCCACACATTTCACATTAAACAGCGTCAATCATTTTTAATGAGGCTTAGTTGCAAAATTTTGTAGTGTATCCCCTCCTCCTTTTGCAACTCTAGTGTAATCTGTCACGATCTGTGCTGGAGAAAATAAAAAGGATAAAAAATAGTTTTTCACTGTTGTAAAATTTATGCTTATCGCTTTTTTTTTTTTTTTTTTTTTTGTATGTATACGGTCTGAGCTGTGGGTCGAGGGTTATGTACACCTATAATTTGTATTTCTATATTTCTGTTTTCTCGTAATAAAACTAAAGAGAAAATATAGTCCTCAAAAATCGACATATCGCGAACATCAAGACGTATAGTCTTTGAAGGTTCCTTGCCGAGTTATAAGATAAGAGAGTACTTGATGGCGATATATATTATTGTGTTTGCTGCTGATATGAATTTTTTTTTTCTCCGAGAATGAAAGGAAAATTCTTATGCAACCGTAGCCTGCTATGGGCCGGAGACTAGTTCCGAATTCACAGAAATGACGAAGGATTGCTGAGGTAGTCGAATGAATGAGCAGCAGTAGTCTAAAAACAATTAAAAAACTTAGCATAAAATTCTTAATTTTTACTAAAATCATTAAGCATCAGGCAGTGGCAAGTTTATATGTATGTTCCCTACTTTTCACCAATAGTTTCCCATTTGTATCCAATCGTACACCCATATTCCGGTAGCTGTTACAATTACCTGATCATTTCTTAGCTAAAGAATAAAGTTTAGATATTTGTTGTTGCGAAACAATTGCACAGAAAACGTATTTACTTGACCTAACGGTATTCTCACGAGTTCCTTTTCATTTGTTTTACCCTAAATTATGGCCATCGATGGAATTTGAATCTCTGGGTTTCAATGATTGAAAGCTTGAATCTCGCTTGGAAAGAGGAAAAACTTATAGTTTTGAGTTTATTAAGTTTATGGGAAGATAGAATAAACTTTGCAAATTATTTAAAGTTTAAACGTAAACTGGATCCAGTTTCAAAACGTTATTTGTATAGGTTTCGAGAGCCATTGAAATGGATTATTCGTGTGTATATAAACCTACGCTTTTATAAAAAATTATCTAATATATTTGAAATATTTAATTGAATAAAAATACCGCTAAAGTATTTTTAATAAAACATTATACGGATTGGGACACACTGTGTACATAATTTATTTGTGAAATTAGTTTTTTGTGCATTTTTATTTTGATGGTCATGTGATACATTTTAAGTTATTAGGTAAGAGTGAAGTATGAATGTCTTTCCAACTGTTAGTTCAATAACTTCAGGTTTAGAAAAGTAAAATGCAGATATTTCGGTTATCTGTCTTAAATGTCTTTATTAATATTTAATCTTTATTACATCATCATATCTCAAGGGAAGTAAGCACCATGAAAGAGTTAAAAGTAAACTAAGATACTTTTGAATCATGGTAAATTGAAGTTAGTATTTTCACTTCCAGTAAATTACCTGATGACGAAAATTCCTAAATATTACATAGGGTTATCGCTAATAATGGACTATTTTCAAACCTGTAAAATGTCAAGGGATGAATAAAAGATGCACTACTTCCTAGATGGGAATTCAAACGCAGACAAAGTAGAAATCTTGCATTTGCCATGGATAATATATATATATATATATATATATATATATATATATATATATATATATATATATATATATATATATATATATATATATATATATATATATATATATATATATATATATTTGTATGAAAGCAAGGAACATATGTACTCATGTTTTAACTTTGTACAATTATGACAACTCTCTCTCTCTCTCTCTCTCTCTCTCTCTCTCTCTCTCTCTCTCTCTCTCTCTCTCTCTCTCTACATTTATATATAATATATATATATATAATATATATATATATATATATATATATATATATATATATATATATATGTATATATATACACAGAGAGAAAGAGAGAGAGGGAGTTGTCATAATTATATAAAGTTAAAACTTTTACAAGTTGGCAGATTATTCGTAAAGATCATGCTGTAACATGAGTACATATGTTCATTGCTTTCATACAAATAGAAATACTTATCTGATTGCATGTTTTGGATGCACAAGAAGTACAAACCCTGAAGAGTAAAAGGGGGTATTAATTTAATTTTAAAGTCTTAGTAAGTTCTGGTGAAGGGGATTACTGGAATAATCACCGTCCAACGTCACCCGTATCAGAGTCTTTAAATCCCAAACCTTGCCTCAACCACAAGGAAAATCGGATTAAGTCCGGACAGATTGTACGCCCCAGCAGTAATGCTGTGTGGCCCATGTATATTTTCAGGAACAAATTTAATTATTATTACTTTAATTTTCATTTTATATATTTCATTATTAGATATTTGTAGTTTTAATGGGAAGTGTAGGTTGTTCGATTTCATTTCGTTAAACAACGTAGATGTACTTAATCCAATTTGTTGATTGACTCTATTAAAGCACTATCTTCCTTTTAATAAAATGAACTATAGTACTAGGATATTCAAGTAGAGTTTTTCCCTAATTAATTCATCACCGTAATCAACGTATTTTGAGCCTGATTTCCAACATCTTTGAAACCGCACGATTTGATACCCCTTTTATTGTTTCCTCTATTATTATGTTATCAGTTGTTAAAGGCAGTGTAGATTCTTATTTATTTGTTATTATATCCGATTTTCAGTGGTCTACGGCTCTTACATTTTTATCAGAATTATTTCATTATTCAACTTAATACAAAGGTAGGTCATCATAATATATAGGTGTGGATTAAAGGTGGTTGTCTCTGTCTTTTTTTACATTTACCCTGGAGATTATTATTATTATTATTATTATTATTATTATTATTATTATTATTATTATTATTATTACTACTACTACTACTACTACTACTACTACTACTACTACTACTACTACTAATAATAATAATAATAGTAATGGTAACAATAATTGTAATGTTAATGATAAACCATATTATCAGACATTGTGACTATTTATCATATTTTTTATGATTTATTTACTATTGAAATTTATTGATACTGTTCATTATTATCATTGTTATTATTTATTAGTATTATTTGTATTTACTTCTCATATCGTTATTTATTATTATTATTATTATTATTATTATTATTATTATTATTATTATTATTATAATATGATAATGATTATTATTATTATTATTTTTATTATCAATATTATTATTATTATTATTATTATTATTATTATTATTATTATTATTATAAGTACAATCGATGGAATTCTAGTTGTACTAGTACAGCTTGTAGGAATAAAATTATTGAGCTGTTAACTATAATAGTTACTTTTTTAAACGTCGCATCAATAGGAATGGTATTAGAGTATCATTGGTCGGATTTTTAATGGGCGTTCCTGAATTGTACAGTAGAGGGAAGGAGCAGGTCATTGCACTGTCCCACGTTCAAAGACCGAACATGCACATATATGATCCTTGCCCAAGCTCCCACTCCATAGGACCAGAGAGGACGAGGCAATAGCTGCTGATGACTAATCAGTTGTACATATGACCCTGTTGACCCCCCCCCCCCATTTCGGCTTACAAGACCATAAAATTGTGGTAATATGGCAGGGAATAATAATTGCTCATTCGTATTTACGTTCGCCCACCTTGATCAACATAATCTCGATATATGACCTGATCCTTTTCACTTCAAAAGCAGTTAGTGTTGTAAGTGAAGATTTCTTCTTTGGAACATTTTTTTTTACTTGCATAAGCAATGGTGGGATTAAAGACTTCGTTTTATTGTTAATAATTCTTGTGGTGTGACTCTGCAATATGATTGATTGTATAACTGTTATTCTCTACCTGTCGGACAGAAACGTTTTAATGATATTTTACCCTGGAAAAGAGTCTTTTCATGTTTTATTCGATATTTTGTGCTTGAAAATGGGGCTTTCACTCTTCTCTATCACGTTAGGCGAAAAACATTATTTACAGGACTTACTGGAAATATTACATCTTTTATTATTCATATTACTTCTTATGGAGATACTAAATGTCTTTAAATCGAGCGTGTTAAAGAATTTCCGTTAAGATCTTATATATTGAATATTTTTTTGCAAGAGAGTTTAAAAAATAAAGATTTTGTAAAAATAGTTATTTACCTTTTATGGACAGATTTTCTTTATATATCATATACTTACGTTTTATGTTCGTTTCTGTGTTGCAAAAGAGATTAGAATATAAGAAGTAAAGTTAATCGTTTTCCAAGGTTGACGCTTGACCTAAAATTTGGTTGTAAACAAAACAAAATGTAAAAAAATAAAATCCTTTTTAGGAGGCTTTACTTTCAATATCGAAAGGGATATTACAGACATAAGAAGTTTACAGTAAAATGTATTGCCTCTAAGAATTTTCAATATTATTGGAT
Organism: Palaemon carinicauda; assembly: GCF_036898095.1. Classification (NCBI taxonomy): domain Eukaryota; kingdom Metazoa; phylum Arthropoda; class Malacostraca; order Decapoda; family Palaemonidae; genus Palaemon; species Palaemon carinicauda. The sequence continues at coordinate 57,275,425 of NC_090751.1, forward strand.
AAAATTTGGCGAGCAACTCACAATGAAACAAAAATATTGTTTAATTATAATTCTCTCTCTCTCTCTCTCTCTCTCTCTCTCTCTCTCTCTCTCTCTCTCTCTCTCTCTCTCTCTCTCTCTCTCTCTCATGCACCTTATCTATGCACGCAGAAATATGTTTATTGTTAGAATATTACTGTTTCTTGTTTTTAGTAAGTGTCCAGGTTTGAGGGCTTTATCTGAACCCCAGTGGATAGTCATATACATACTGCTGGGTTGGAGATATATATATATATATATATATATATATATATATATATATATATATATATATATATATATATATATATATATATATGTGTGTGTGTGTGTGTGTGTGTGTGTGTGTATAATGTGTGTGAATGAATGAAATGTAGAGTTATGCAGTAAAGTTTGATGTTATTTATATTTTTATGTTTCTCTGGTCTTATATTTCAAAGATCAGTGAACTTCGGAAGTAAAAGTTGAAGCAGGAACCACGATATCACCACAATGAAAGAACGATATAAACTCTCTCTCTCACTCAAAGACACCCCTCTCCCTTTAAGAGGCCCTTCCAGAAGATTAAGCAAGTCAGAAAAAATCATTTGATGGAGTGTTTCTATTTGTTTTCCTTAATATTGCTGAATTCAGTTTTCCTATCCGAGCGGAATGATAAATTATTTTTTTTCTATACTTTTCAAATTAGATATCCGCAGAAATATAAGTATGGAATTATTTTAACGTTAGTTTATTTATACACTCAAGAGTATTAAACGTCAGAGAAGACTGTAAGAATTATTATGAGTAAGCGGTTCTATTGAGAGGTGTAAAGATGCCGCAGTTAATCCAAGACTCGTGTGTCATTTCTAGTTTCTTTCTTATGCCGTATATCCTTTATAAAATACAATGTTTGTATTGAATAATTTAAAATGATATTTCAAAGAAGTCCTCAATACGAATCTCATCTGACAGGTTCTGAAACTGAGTTTTTCAAGTTTCATTTTGTGACTTTCTGCATTTGCTGAATAGGTTTTGTACATAGCCTTCGTTTTAGTATCGATTTCTTCCAATGTACAAAAGCCTTTGAATTTCCCTTATGTGGATGACATGAATTTTCTTTTCCTCTTTTTGATATCCTATTGTGAGGGAATATTTGTATATTTTATGGAGAACATAGCATTTTTGAAAGACTAGATATTTTATCCATGTATTTTAAGCTAACGAATAAACATTTTAGATAATCGCTACTTTGACATATGTTCTCTCACAAGTTTAGCTCTAAAATTTCTCATGCCTATAAATCTCTGAAATAATAAAAAAAAATTCTGTTTAAAAACGAGTTCTTTAATACCATGGCTTCACCCTTCTAAAGTATCGCAGTGGGTGCTTCTTCCTACCGAGGTGACTTTGTTGCAAAGAGGAGCACCAGCATCAATTAATTGGCATTGAATGGAGAATCCCTCATAACGAGTCTGAAATCCCCCAAACCCCAATTCGTTCCAAGAGCTTTTCGACTTTCACCAAACAAATCTTCGTCCCGGTCATGGAAAAGGAGAGATTCCCTCTTGTAATCCTTAGCCGAATCCGCCCTTTATGATGCCTGTTTAAATACAATGTTATCCATAAAGCGACTAATAAAATCACTTTATTGCTGGATAGCGCCTCCCCCTCATTGTCCTCCTCCCCCCTCCTACTCCTCCCCTCCCTCTCTTCTTCACTATTCGCTCCTCCCTGATCCATTAAGGGCTTTAAACCCAGGGTGAAGTTCTCGAAATACACACCACGTTATCCTCCTTATGGTTTTTGTTTGTTTTTTCTTTTAAGAAAACGAAAATTTGGATTTATTACTCCTGAGTCGATGATATATTTAGAACTAATATTCTCTCTCTCTCTCTCTCTCTCTCTCTCTCTCTCTCTCTCTCTCTCTCTCTCTCTCTCTCTCTCTCTCGTGCTTTTTCATGGACGTGTGAAGATTATTTCTTGATAAGCATTGAACGTATAACTGGATTTTACTTTAAGAATTTTGAGTTATCTTTCTCGTGCTCTTAGTTTATTCATATTTATGCTTATATTTGACAACCCAATGTTTTGAGCAGTATAATTTCACCTTTCTATCATTAAATAGCATTGGCCCTTCAGTTCTCACAGAAATAATACGATTCTTCTGGTAGACTTTTTTCCCATCCTACTTGAACATGTGAGTTGGAAACTTGCTGTGAAATTGCAGTACATATTTTTTACAGCAATAAGGTTTATTGTTGGGAATGTTACGTGCTAGCTCATCTACACCCAATATGAATATCAATCTGTCCATAGATTAATCCCCCCCCAATTGGCGCTGGATGGCCTGGCAAGCCCCAGCGCTGGCCCATAAACCTAAATTCATGAATCAGATCAAAGTAAATATTACTATACAGTATATTGAATACATACATGTATGTATGTGTGTATTGACTGGGGACTGATCCATTTATCTAGAGTGGTGTTCATACTTTAATTGTTCTGTACCCCTTACAAACACTGCACCATTCAACTACATCTTGCACGTACTCTCAGGATTACTTGAAGCTAATCTTCATTCTATTCATACTTCTTTCATGCCATCTATCTAGCACTTGATCTTCATGTAGCCCTTCTTCTGAACGCTTACAAATTATACACTTTTCAACTTTCTTATTCAAACCCAATGTTTACCATTCTTTTCGCCTCACTGAACTATTTCTTGTCACTTCTCAATGATTACTTAATCGTCTGCAAACATCAGCCATTCCTCACTCCATCGCGACCCAATTTTTCAGCCCAAATCTTTACTCTTACATCGATTGCGAGTGTTTGCGCATCCAGTTATCTCCTCCAAAAAGGGTTTGGTTTTAGTTTGTTTGTCAGTTTGTAAAATAAAGACCTGATTTTTACAAACTTATGTGAAAAGGTTCACAATATTCGTGAAGAAAATTGATTACATTATGTTCTGGATCTCAGTCCAGATGAATATTACTGTCACTACTACTGTATTTTAAGACTTTTCTATTGAATTTTCGGCTCCGCAGTAGATCTAAGGAAGTTGCTAATCCTCAGTTGGTGAAAAAAAAATATTGAAATTATTTATAATTTTCATCCAATTTCTCTTTTGTCAAGGAACGTTATCCTTTGAACAATATATGATAGAAATGATAAATAATTAATTTTTTTCGATAATTAATGTAATATTTTAATGATTTCAACCCCCTCCCTCCAGACAAAATTTAAGTTTACAGAATGGGAACATCTTTCTATATCCTTTAAAGTAATTAATAATTAAGTCAGCATTTTTGAACGTGATGAAACTATTGTTTGTACGATGCCAAATATTCACTCTAAATGTTTGAATAGTAAATTGCCTGAATGAACAGTAGCCCATGTGTAAGAAAGATGAAAATATGATGTGGCATTCGCTTTGATATATCTGTTTAAGCTAATCCCTTTTGAATGACTGAAAAGGGGAAATTTGTTACATTGACTCTCGGTTTTCTTCTTCCTTCAAATCGGCAAAAGGCAGAAACAAATAGCGAAAATATTTTGTGTTAATGATGATAAAGAGTCTCATAGCTGGAATTTCCCCTATATATTAAAGAGCAAGTGTCTGGCTATATAGGGTGTCCCAAAATAATGTATACACTCTTTGGATTGTTACAACTTGTTCAATTTATTGATATTAACGTGGAAAACTGATTCACAGGAGAGAAACAATGCACATTTAAAGATTCTGAGAGTTTGCAGTGAAAAGTAAGGATACATGGGTCAATTTGAGAATGTTGGGGGGAAAAAAAATCAGCTCACATAAAGTGTTGAAACTGTTTGCCGTTCTGCTCAATACACTTATCGCATCATGAAAATATGGAGCTACAAACTGTTAGTAGCATTTCTCTCGGTATCTGAGCACATTCTTCTTCAAATGCCTCTCTAAGTTCGTCAATCGTTTTAGGTTTTCTGCTGCTTTCGCTTCAAAATGCGATGGACGCTTGATTTTGGGATACCTGTTTCACGTGACAGTTGACGAACAGATTTTCGTGGGGAATTATGAACATTAGCAATAACATCTTGCTCTTTAGTTGGGCTTGTCGATGTTCTTTTTCGTCCTGAAAGTCCTTTTCTCATGCACTGGATGGTCCCATGATTCTCAAAGTTATCTACGATTTGTGAAATGGTGACGCGTGTTGGGCCATCTCTGTGGAACTCACTTGTAAATCGTCTTTGCACTTCAGCTTTGTTTTCACATTTCCAGAATATTTTCAGAATAATTTTATTTTGCTCGAACGTAAGCCCAGTATCCGCCATTCTTACTCCAAAATCAAATCTGAAATAGAAAAAAAAAGTTTATTAGCTATTCAAAGTCAAAGAGTATACATTATTTAGGGACACTGTATATATATATATATATATATATATATATATATATATATATATATATATATATATATATATATATATATATATATATATATATATATATATATACAGTTCCCCAAAATAATGTATACACTCTTTGACAGGCTAATAAACTCTTTTTTTTTTTTTATATTTCAGATTTGATTTTGGAGTAAGAATGTCGGATACTGGGCTTACGTTACACACACACACACACACACACACACACACACATATATATATATATATATATATATATATATATATATATGTATATATACATATATATACACACACACACATATATATATATATATATATATATATATATATATATATATATATATATATAATATCTTGTCAGGCTCATGGGAGAGAGGGAGTAGTCATACACTGGTGAGAGGGGGTACCCGAGAGGTACACATGGAAACCACACACTCCCACAAATTGCCGAACCACTGGGTTGTAGTTACGAAAGGGGATGATTTGGGAACGGTTGAATGTGAGCGTGTGTTTACACATAAGCGTCGACTTTGAAAACTCGGGTGCACTCGTATTTAATAGTTATTATTGGACCAGTTTCTCTACTGTGCTTGAAATAGGTACTAAGGGAAAATAACTATTTAGAAAGTATGTAGGCTACAGTATAAACTTTTTCTGAAATGGTCATCTATGCGGGAAAATAAAGACTATTCTTTTTGGCCGCTGTTACGAGTATGATTATGTGTGTGTGTGTATGTATGTATGTATGTATGTGCATACGAGAGAGTGAGAAAAAAAACATAGTTTCGTTCTAGATTATAGATTGTTACAACTTACATGTGTCATTCATCATGATCGTCTTTGTAAATGTCTTTAAAATTTAAGCTTGACTCCAGACTACTCTCACTATTAAAATCTTCTATTAACGATATATTAAAAACGTTTTCTTCGCATATTCCTACAATTTATGGTATAGATTACAAAGTGAAAGTATTTTTCTTTATTGTATTTCATGGCAAACCATTCAAGCCTTATCAGACGTCTCGTCACTTTAGCCATCCTAGCGTCTGGTTGTTTAATTCTCTTTGAGAGGATTTGATCGCCTGCGGGAATTAAATGGAATGACGGTGCATATCTTGGCCCGATGAAAAGGCATAGCAATAACTGCCAATTTCCTCCAGAATTGAGGTAAAAGTTTGTAAGTAATCTTGCGTTATTGTTTGCATGAGCCACACGACTGAGGGCAAGATCTCCTCTGCCCCATGAGGTAAGATCAATGCCTTCTCCCTCCCTTCTTCCATCTTTTGAGATGGCTGTGTGTAGAAATGCTCTTTTCCTTAATTCATATTATTTATCGCTAAAAGTATGATTGATTTATAAATATTCGTCCATATCCTGATATCGAAGTAGTTGTTAAAGAACTACCTTCATAATATATGCAACTCTTGGATAATACTATCATATATTAGTTTACATTTGTATAGTAGGAACATTGCAATGTTACGTAGACAATGGATTATTTTAGTTGATTAGTTGAGAAGACTTTGTGTGTGCTATTTTATGGGAATGGGTGATCCTGTATGTTTTATTGTTTTTTGTCCAATGATTGCTTCGGATATTCAACCGATACCTAACATTATAAATGGTTATATTGAACGTCATATTTTTATTTTTAATGATGTCAAAGTTGATGCACCAAAGCTTTTTACCAGAAAAGCCTTTTCAGAGTTGGGTCAGGGTTAGCTTACTCATCATCCGCAATTTCCCATAATTCAGTGCTATTGTCTTTTATTATTTTTTTTTCTTCAGAGTTTTAGTAAAATGTCAAACATATTGGTTTCAATAGCTCACATTTTTTCCCATTATTCTTGTCCAAACCATGTTAATAACACCGATTTAATTTTAATTCAGGCATTGCTCTCAAAACATTCATTCGCTCTATGATTCAGTAAAAAAATTCTTTCAACTACTTTTTTTTTGCATATTTTCTTCACAAATTTGCTTTCAACATTATATTAATTTAGTCATATTTGTCGTTTCTTTTTTCATTGCTTAATTTGACTACATCCGGCAGAATAATTCTTGCCAGTTTTAACTGGGGATGTTATTTTGATTTTAGTAATACCAGTATCCATTTATACATGGCTTTAGTGTTGTCTGATTATTGTCTCAAACACGAGTCAAGTTCCTTTTCTTAGTTGCTTGTTATTTTAACGAAAATAGTTCACTAGTATAAATTAAGTTACTTAACTGTAAGCTGTACTTGAGTTTTCTTCATCGTGATGTAGCTTTATCTCGGATAATATTCTTAAATTCTGTTCTCCATAATCGCTCTTGCTACTCACAATTATATCATTGGAAAGAACAGGTAAATCATTGAAATAATCATATTTATTCTGTTGATTGTTCGATAAGACAAATACAGTCCTTCGCCTGAAATTACGTCATACGCTTATTTTTGCTTATGTGTGTACTGATTTTACATAGATATCTATTAACTTATTCAAGAGAGAGTGTTCAGAGACTTCTTTCAATATATATATATATATATATATATATATATATATATATATATATATATATATATATATATATATATATATATATATATATATATATATATACATATACACAAACACACACACACACACACACATATATATATATATATATATATATATATATATATATATATATATATATATATATATATATATATATATATAATATACACACATCTTAGTATCTATTCCTTCAGCCTGGTAGAGCTTGCTAGAAGTTTCAGTAACATCCTATCTCAGGATGCAAGCATTAAAAGCACGCGTAGCTTTTTCTTTATACGTTTTACTTCGTGTCAGGCTTGTGAAGATTAAATGTTGAGCTAAGGATTGTATGCCTTTATTTGTCTTTGCTTCTAGAGATAATGAATTATCATCTTGTGTCTCTGTCATATTACTTGTCCGTATCTGATGGTCATGTTTACTCGTCCTTAGCTTTGTTTGTTTATGCACATATACTGTGTATACATCACCTTTTACCTGTCTTTTTGGTATTTTGGGGACTTCATTATACATTCACATAAAAGTGATTGATTTGAAATCAGTACTCATTGAGTGCGTGGAATAGGTAATGATTAATTAAAGTTTACGTTTTCTTGTTTCCCTAAAAAAAATATATATTCATATTTTCTTCGGATTACTGGGAAAATACGAACTTGTAGTTTTCAGTTATTTGGAAAAAGATTTTGGGTTGTCAGTAGTCAGGGTTTTCCTAGGAAATATACGAACTTGTAGTTTTCATATATATGCGAAAAGATTTTTTGTTGTCGTCAGTAGTCCGGTTTTTACCTGTGTACCGATTTGGTGTGCTGTGACTGGTATGTCTGTTAATGCAGAATTGCTTCCTTAATCTTTGGACGTTATCCAAAGTTTTCCTTGCTTGTGATTTAAGATCTTGCTTTAGAATTTGCAAAGAAAAAAATTTTCCTCCCTAACTTTATTTTCAGAGCCATCTGTTCTCCGCAATTATTTTGATATAGCGTTTGAAAAAAATATGTATCATAAAAAAATTAAAGTTTCAAGTCGCATAGTAAATCAGTTATGTGATTTAAAGCTGTTTTCTCACAATGTAGTGTAGTCATGGGATATTGGTCGTGCTGGGAATGAATTCATTCAGAAAGTATTATACAATAAAGCATTTTTTTTTCCAAATAGCCTGGAATTTTAAATTAGTTGCATGTAACATAAAAATATATTTCCACTGTCATGGGTTCGATGACTCTTTAGTGTTATGAACTTCATCTTATATTTTCTAAATTCTGTTACAAGCGTTACGTTGGTTAATTTTCATATTCACTTTGCTTGCCTGTCTGTCACTAAGATTATGTGGAAACTAGGAAACGGATTTCAGAATTTCTTATACAAAATTATCATTTGTTTCATGCAGCGCTTTATGCTATCTTATGGACCAAGAATTTATGATTTCTTTTCTTAGCTAGTATAGTCACATGTAAAGAATAAGAAATGGTGGTTTTTACTGTGGGTCAAAAACCTGTAGGATTTAACAAAAAAAAAAAAAAAAAAAAACTACAGTAAATGAATAAAGTATTTTATTTAAAAAACTAGGAATATTACCGTTGTTATTGATATATTAATGCTGGTTCCAGGTTAATGATATACTCTGCATTTCCAAAAAATCAATACGCGTACATTACAATTTTTTTTTAATCTGGTGTGCCGTCAGTACATACAAAAATTATTATTATTATTATTTTTTATTGGAAAGCAATTAAGAGAAGTTTTATACAAAGTATTTTTTCATCTTTGGGTATGGCTTATAAAAATATCTTATAGCATAAGATTCCGCGTTCATTAACAAATTTATTGATACATTTATTATTAATATTACACTTGTAAAGAGATTATTGATATTTGCTAGTTCACCATTTCCAACTACAAAGTTTCTTATCTGGGTTTCGAAATCAGATTTTTTTTTTTCAAGAAAATATATTGGCAGAAAAAATGTCGTAGCTCCTAAAACTGTTGGGCGTTTTTTTTCCTACAAGGTCTAATTTCGAGACGTATATATATATATATATATATATATATATATATATATATATATATATATATTTATATATATATATATATATATATATATATATATATATATGTGTGTGTGTGTGTGTGTGTGTGTGTGTGTATGTATGTATGTATATATATACACACACACGTCTCAAGAAATAACAGCTCGTACCAAAAAAAAAAAAAAAAAAAAAAAAACGCCCATCGGTTTTTGGAGCTACGGCACATTGTCTGCCAATATGTTTTCTTGATAAAAATAATATTTTGAAAGCGAGATAAAAAAAATTGTTGTTGGAATTGATGAACTAGCAAATATCAATAATTTCTTTACAAATGTTATATCAATAACACAGATATCAGTAAATATATATATATATATATATATATATATATATATATATATATATATATATATATATTTATATATATATATATATATATATATATATATATATATATATATATATATATACTAGTCCACTGCAGAACAAAGGTCTCAAACATGTCCTTATTCATGTCCGGGAGTGGGCCAGTTTTCATCACCACACTGGCCACTGCGTATTGGTGATGGTGGAAGATTTTCGTTTGATTGCTTATTGTAAGCCAACCTACTTTGGGTGTCCCTGATTGGTGCAGATTGCTGATCATGGCGATATTCAAATCCTTTCACCACCTTAATGTATCCCCACTCAGAAAGGTATATGTGCGTATGTAGTGTATATATATATATATATATATATATATATATATATATATATATATATATATATATATATGTGTGTGTGTGTGTGTGTGTGTATATATACATATATATATATATATATATATATATATATATATATACATATATATATATATATATATATATATATATATATATATATAATATATATATATATATATATATATATATACTGTATGTATATATTTAATGTGTGGGTGTGGGTATGTTTGTTTGTCAGTCTATCTGTCTGTCATTATTCGCAGTCCCATTTATCAGATACTAATGCAATGTACGTTTCTTAGCTAATTTCTTGAATTTTTCAATAAGGTTTTCTCAGAGCATTTAAAAATCTTTATAGGAATTGATAAGATTTTTTTCTTTAACCTCTCAAGTCTCGGACCGCGGTCAGGTGAAGACATGGTTGTAAGTGGAAATTGTTGAACGCTTTTGTATGCATGATAGGGAAAAAATATATGCGTTATCATTAAATATTCCATTTTAAATGGTTTTAGTGGAATCTGCATTCTAAAAAGCTACAAACTAAGGATGGTGTGAAGCATCCATTGTTGAGAAGGTGTACGTGTTTGTGAGTGGTTTTAAAAGACTCTAATTGTGGAATTTTATATGATTGAGTTAAGAACAAATCTGTAAATAGTCTATTCCTTTATCACTAGCCATAACCAAACTATATTTGATAGATGTCATAAATTTGAAGTTGAGACGTTCATCTATGCGATTTGATATTTAAATGGACGCATGTTAATTTTTTTGGCGCTGCTGTTTATATTAGTATTGATAGATTATAAGTACGCTTTATATAAAGTTTGATACATTATTAGTATACTTTACTAAACGCTTGTTACTCTCAAGTTTTAAAGTTATGTTTCACAAATATCTGCTAACCTAAATAAGAAGCTTCATGTATTTTTGTGAAGTGTAAGGTTAAGTTGGTGCAGCTTTGCTAAATTTGGTGTTACGCTGGACCAATTTGCTAGGTGTTATGTTGATATGAATATATATACTGTAAACCTAGCTTTAAGCTGTGTGAATAATATCGGTATTTCTGTTCTGTAATTAAGCTTTGTACATTTTTGATAGGTTGGTAGTAAAGTGGAAACATGGGTATTCATTTTATTGAATCAATTTCTTTGCAAAATATAACTTGATACATTTTGCTAAATTTAATAATGTTTTAAGGACTGAACTATATTTTGCACCAATAAGGACTTCTTCATTAGGTTTGAATAAAAAGAAGTGGGGAGGCTCACTAAGTTTGATATCAAACCGGTAGGCTATTCCCGTATTAGGTTTGATATAATGAAGACATTTGTGTAGTTTACATCTCCATAATATGTTACTTTACTATCAAGCAGTCTTTTACCACTGCCAATTCATTCAGTTTTCAGTGTAAATTCTGTAGATTGTACACTTGCATTATGAAAAAAGTAGGCACTAATTACCTTCGTCAACTTCGTTGCAGCGAAGGTTATGTTCTGATAGGCGTGTGTTTATTTGTTTGTAGGTCTGTGTGTTTTTTGATTCGCACAACTCAAAAACTATTTGACCAAATCTCATGAAATTTGGTGGGATGATTGGCCTTTATTCAAGGACAATTTGATTAGACTTTGGAAGTGATTGGGCCAAAGGTCAAGGTAACGAAAAGGTCAAAAACGTCTTTATGCTGTAACCTGGTGAATTTTTATCAGATTTGCATGAAACTAGTGCCAAAATGTACATAATTCAATTGCCTATCTTCTGATATACACCATGATCAAGGCCAAGGTCATAAAAAAGGTGAAAGATGTCTCTGCTATATCGTTAGAAAATCTCATGAAATTTGGTTTGATTGTTGACCATGATCCAAGGACAATTTTCTTAGATTTTGGGTGTGATTGGGTCAAAGGTCAAGTTCACAAAAAGTTAAAAAACATCTTTTTGCTATATCGTTGTCAAATGTGCATAATTCAATTGCCTATCTTGTTATATGGCGTTGGGTAAGTTATGCACTCTACCGAGTGCCCATTCGAGTTCAACTGTGTATGAGGTGCATTTTAAGGTAATTGCGTTCAGCCTTTTTTGAGGCTACTGGCTAGGACCGCTTATTTGGTGAG
>NC_090751.1:57289728-57292228 GCF_036898095.1 Palaemon carinicauda
TTAGTGTTTTTTTTTTCTGAGAATTAAAGTTAATTATCTTATTATTTGATGAATTTGCGTTATTTCATGCAATAGATATGAGATATAAATAACTGGGATGCTTGTTCCTTCTCTCTTGTCTGTTAAAATTAAGTCCTTGATTTTGCTTTATAACTTTTCCTAAACTAAAGAAGGTAAGGGATATCTTTAATTAATGTCATAAGTCGGATTTTCTTTGCACGTGTATTAACGAATGTTTTTATTTTAGTGTGTGCTTGCTTTAATTTTTTTTCATAATATGTATTATTTTTCCCTTATAAAATTTTATTTTCAAAGGGATTTTCCTAATAATTTCTTCTAAAGTGCTGGACTCCAACTTTTACAGAAAATATCTCTCTTTTAATATTTATAATGTATGTCTCAATATTTTTTAAACTGAACGCACGCGTAATTTTTTCCGTAACTTATGGACTTGTATTTTTTTTTTTTATAGAAAATAAATCTGATGGGTATATCTCACTCAGAAACATTTGGTTGCAGATCACGTTTTGTTTTCTAAACTGACGGGTCTCAGGTTCACTAATGGTGCTCAAAATTCTTTAAAGGATTGAAGTAAGTTTTTTTTTTTCCCCACAATTTTAGGCGATATATCACCTTTGTTAATACTGCAAGCCTGGTGTTTTAATAAGATAATTTTCTCGAGTTGCTGATAATTAACTTGGTTAAATTTTAATGCTTATATTCCTATTTTGGGGATTCTTGAATTTAATTCGCTTTTGAAATGAAGCAAATGATAGTCGTGTGAGCATTAGGTAAGGTATGATCCCCGAACTTACCAAGCGCAGATCTCTTCACAAATTTTGGAATATCTTTCATTGTCAAATGAATATAAACACATTCGAAAATTCTCTATATAATTAGTATTAGTCATCTCTAGATATTATTCTCATATTTTCATAGACTGCAACGATTGATGCCTCTCAATGTTGTTATTGCTATCGTTTTTTATTTTTTTTTTATCTAGTTCGTGTATATTGATACCTCCTACAAGTTATTATTATTATTATTATTATTATTATTATTATTATTATTATTATTATTATTATTATTATTATTATTAAGAATATAAGTACATATGGAATCTCCTTAAAACCTATTATCTTGAGAAACAAGCTTCTAAAATGAATAACTAAAATGAATGAAACGCTGAATTTTGATTAGAAAATAATTGTAATTAAAAAAAAGAGAGAGAGAATTATGATCCTGGAAATAAGATAAGAGAATAGTGGCCATTAATCATTGTTTGGAAGACCCAGATCGATTAATCGTTATTACTGTTTTTGTTGCCGGGAGGAAAACAGTAATAGATATTAATTTTGTTTCTCTTATTTGCTTAAACACTATTAAAACTGTAAACGTGCTTAACTCCCATCAAGATTAAAGATTGAAAATATAGATATATCGAATCTATGAAAGAAAATTATAACTCACTCACATGTTTTCAGACAAAGTTTAATTACATGGTGGACCATAAAATCTCGATTATTATTTAAGGGACGTTAATTACATGTTATAGTGGGTCTTAAACACGCTCTGCACCATATACCCAACACCATAGGTTATATTCTGCACGAATTCAATAATGTGAAGAAAGTCTTACCGTGAAGGCCATAAGAGGTTTGATCTTGTTTAGTTCTTTAGTGATAATAATGTGTAGTAATGATAATAGTAAGAATATAAGCAGTAATAAGACACATTATTATTATTATTATTATTATTATTATTATTATTATTATTATTATTATTATTATTATTATTATTATTATTTATTAATTAATTAAAAATATAATTGTTCATGTATCATTTGAATTCTGTTTTGTATTATAAGTAGTTTTATAACAGGTGTATTTAATTGTTAATACCTTTTATTCTTATTGTTATAATATACTGTAGATATTTCCAGCGTATGTGATATCAACACAGTTGTATTTCGTTTGTCAGATGTCCATCAATTTTGTAAGTTCAGATATCCACGTCTTTAGGACCATGATGCAATCTAAGCAGGAAAAGGCCTTAAGCGACTATCCTAATAAACTAACATCAAAGTGATAAAAATATATAGTATACCAGGCTGGTTAAAACGTCGTGTGGGGCCCTACATTCCATAACATCGATAAGCTTAAGCCATAATACATCCCAATAATGGAAGTGACTGTCAGCCAAGAATTAAGAAGGAACTGATAAAGAACAGTTTTTGTTTACATTTTCAAAGTACCGTCCAGAAGAGTTTATATAACGGAACTTCAAGATGTCAGTGTCATCCACCTGTAGTCCGTGAAGTCAGAAGTTTAGAAATTATTATGCGAGATAAGATTAAAGTAGATTTTTTTTTTTTTTCAAGTACTGCCACGAATCCGGTATTGTCACAAGTGGTAGGTCTCTGAGCGAAAGTTTAGCCATACCTACCCATCGTCTCAATGGTCTTCAGCTCTTTCTTATCTGCAGGTCGTCACATCTGGCG
>NC_090751.1:57296382-57308882 GCF_036898095.1 Palaemon carinicauda
GGTTAGATGTTGTAAGATATTTTCATTGAGTAATTTGCAGTTTCTGATTTTGTCCCAAACATGCAGGTTGTTTGGGTTTGATAACGTTGTGTGAATGTTTAGTATTTAAATTTTTCCCTTATTATGGACATGTACCTTTTGCTTGCAAATTGCAAAGGTTTTTCACTGTCTGCTAGAGAGAGAGAGAGAGAGAGAGAGAGAGAGAGAGAGAGAGAGAGAGGAGAGAGAGAGGAGTTATGTACATATTAACAGATATCAAGTGAAGATTCATTGATTTACTGGCAAAGAGAAGAAAAATTATTTGTTCACTTTGAAGGGACGAATAGCGATTCGTGGATTTACATAAGAGAGAGAGAGAGAGAGAGAGAGAGAGAGAGAGAGAGAGAGAGAGTGGAGATTTATTTATTTACTTTGCATATCCGGATGCAACAGGAGTCCAGTGAAAGGCGATCCTGCTCATCTCATTTACTGCTTACTCATTTTCTACAATGTCTCATGCCTCATGAACAGTATGCTTTATGACGACACCTTTTTGATGCTTCGTTTTTTTTATCCAATTGATGTAAAGGAAAAGTGAATTAGTGCCAACTTGCATTTTTAATGAGTGAGGTATTATTCAAATTTGGGTTTTAAAGATCTTGAATATTTTTATTATATCGCTTTTTATGTACTTTCTACTCATCAAGGAAGTATGCTGTTTATTCTTTTACAAAACATCAAAAGTAAGTTGTCAGTTAGTTAGAAGGACCATTGACACTTCCTTTTATGGTGGAACATGAAGTAAATACACTATTATAAGGAAGTAAGCTTTCAAACAAATAATATTTATTTCTTTTGTTATGTAATTGAACGTTCATTGGAAATGGTAATTTATTGTATACTTATTGATAGAAATTACTTGATATTGACTTTGTGTTTGAAAAGAACGCATTTGACTAAAAGGAATATGAAACGGAACATTGATTTCTAAAATGTGTGAGTATGCAGATAACCTTTACTTTTATATTTACTTTTATAGTTTATTAATTTAGATGCTAAGACACATTCCTTATAGGTCTTGTGTAAATTATATCTAAATTTAGAACTGCACAAAGGTGGAATATAGGGTATTTTCATGTGATGTTTTACGCAACGTCAATTTCAAGTTTGCTTGCCATTTCGTGTTACTCAGGGTAGACAAAAAGGGAAAACGTAACGCACCACCGAAAAGCATCAGGCTGCTTCAACCTCAGCTTGCACCATTTCAAGTGAGCTGGCCAGACTCGAGACGCTGGATACGTTATAAATCTGTGGCGAACTGTTCATTATCTAGTGGTGTAATATGTAACAGCCCACAGCCAAAATTTTTACTTAAACGTAAAAGTGGTCCTAAACACAAAACAGGTTATCAAAAAATTACATGATTCTGAATTGTATAACAATATTGGTCATAATGAAATTATCTCATTTATATAGACCAGCATTGATATTAAAAACACAATCAGACTTAATCTTTATAATAATAGATTGTATAATATTGCTTCTTACATCTCTACGGTAGAGCAGCTCTTTAGGATTCTTCCAGTTTATTAAATTATTATATACATCTCTGTGAACAAAAAGCGCGTTGGACATATTACCAACTCGAACGCAGTATTTATGTTGATTTAATCTTGTTGCCAGCATTTTGCCACTTTGCCAAATATATTTCCTCTCACAACCATTACATGGAATTTCATATATGCAACCTCCATTATTTTATGAAGAGTTCTTTATGAAGATACTTTTTATAATAGAAGATTTTCTGAAAACAACATAAACCTTAAAACATCTTAGAATTTTTGGTAGATAGAGGAAACCATCTTTATAAGGTAAAACTAATAAATTATCATGATTAAAAGCTTTTACATTATTTTTGGGGGCTTTTTGTAATGCTATGTCAACTAGGAATTTTGGATACTTCAAACTAAAAGCAATATCATATAGTCTTAAAAACTCATCATCTTAAAATTCTGGGCAACAAACTCCAAGAGCTCTCTAAAACATCGGAAAAAAAACATGAGTTTTACCTTAAATTGGTGGTTAGAATAAAAGTGAATGTAAGAAGATACATTAGTGGATTTTCTAGAAACACTAAACTTGAATCTATTATTATGTCCATGAACATTAACGTCTAAAAAGGGTAGGAAAGCATTTCTTTCTTCCTGAATTGTAAAATTAATAGAGGGAATAAATGAGTTTAGCATATATAGAAAAACATACATCTGTATTTAAAGGCCATATACAAAAAATGTCATCAACATGCAGAAACCACAAAATTCTTCTGGGCAAAATATTCACTAAAAGCTTTTCAAATAATTCCATATAAATGTTACTTAGAAGAGGTCATAAAGAATTAATTACTGTCATTCCAAATCTTTGCTCGTAAAAATTACCATTAAAGGTAAATTTGCAATCTTTGATGCATAGTTTGATTAATTCTAACACAGTATTACATGGAAGAGAAATTTCATAATCAAGCAACTCGTCGGTTAAAAACGCTAGTAAATAAAAAACTGGAACTTTAGTAAAAGTGGTGTTACGTCAAAACTGATTATTTTAAACCGAAAATCAATATTGGAACCTCTTAAACGATTAAGAAAATCAACATTATTTTTCAGAGAAACCAGAAATTTTTCTAAACAAAGGGGACAACTCCTTAACTAAACATTTTGACAGTTTATACACCGATGACCCCACAGAACTGATTATTGGACGAACTGGATTACTAGGCTCATGGGTTTTGATCAGGCCGTACATAGAAGGTAAAGACGCCCACACAGTACAAAACCTTCTAATCAACTCATCTTTTTCTCGTAACAATGGTTTTATTTTCTTATTAGAATTATTATTGACCTTTTCAAGTGGGTTACAATTCAGAATGAAATAAGTTTCTTCGTCACTTAAAATGTCTAACATTTTATAAACAGTCATCCTTATTCATCAACACAAATGTATTGGACTTGTCTGCTTTTGTTATATGAAGACTTACGTCCGTTTTAAGTTTCCTGTAAGCGTTTAAAAGGCTATAGGGAACATTAGGATAACGTTTAACACAGGAAGCCTCATAAACTATACCTTGACAAATGTTAAAATCTTCATTGGAGAACGACCAAATTTTTCCAAATTACAGAATGGTTTACCTATTTCTATCCAATCGACTTTCTTATCGCAAACAGAAAAGTTAGTACCATAGCCAAGAGCTGCGATAGTAACATTATCTAATACTTTATCTGAAGGATTGCAAATAAATTGTGGGTTAGCATCCTTGTTCCAATCGCTGTTTTCTATGAGACTTTCAAGTTTACGAGCGAGTACGCTCTTCTATCGACGACACTGGCTTCTCAGTTTACCATAACAATTGACAATGTAAGAGCTTCTAATCATGACAATTTATTCATAGTTTTCTCTGTCTCCCAAAAATTGTTTAAGGTTAATGTTTTTAGAAATTCTTATACTATAAAATGTATTTTGATAAAGAATTCTCCATGTAATAGTGTAGGTTGCATGTATGACCTTCCATGTAATGGTTGTGATATGAAATATATTAGGCACAGTGATAAAATGCTAGCAACATTATTAAATTCACATGAATATTGCGTTTGAGTTGGTAATATGTTCCATGCACTTTTTTTTCACATGAATGAATATAATCAATTGATAAACTGGAAGAATTCTAAAGAGCTGCTTTACTGTAGAGATGTAAAAAATATTATAGAATCTAGTATTATAAAGGTAACGTCTGATTTTTTTTTTTAGTATTAGTGCTAGTCTATATAAATTAGATAATTTTATTAAGACCAATATTGTTCAACAATTACGAATTATGTAATTTTTGCTTACCTGTTTTGTGTTTAGGACCACTTTTACGTTTAAGTAAAAAAAAATTTTGTGGGTTGTTTTATTGTTTGACAATGCATCTCTCTTTTTTTTTCTTTTTTTTTTTCCTTCGTTGAAGCACAGCCATTTTTTCTATTATTTTAATGAATGACCATTCTCACATTCTTCTTATTTAAAATGACCATCAATTCCATTTTGAATATGAAGAATCGTATTCATAACAAGCTGCCTCTAGTTTCTTGAAGATTTGAAAGGACCTGTCTGCGTTAATTTATGCACAATTGCGTAGTTTTATCGTACTTTATTTATTGTTGCGCCGTCAGGAAAAAGCAAGGATCTTCTAACCCCTTTAATGTAATCTAAATTTGAATCCTACTCTTCATCTTCATAGTTACTATCATCTCTAGTTAAGAACTCTATGCATGATTTGCATTCCATATATTTATTTACTGTGTAACAACAATAACCTGGTAAATAATTTATGACAAGAAGAACACCACTACAGCCTTCAATTTAAGTTGTGTTGCCTTAACATTTATATCAAAAGATATTCATCTTTCAAATTTATTCATGTTCCCCCAATTTATCTCATCAAAATTGCTGATATTTGTCTAATGTTCTTCTCGCATTCAAACATTTGCCTAACTGACATGTTACAATTCCCAGCAGAAAGCTGACGGTATTCCCCAAACCTAAATTCCAATTGATCAGTTTTAAAATAATCCGGATAGATATACCTCAAACTATATTGTTTGCATTATTTACCCATTTAACAACTGCATACGTTATGTGCTTTAAGACTGTAAATGTTTATTTCGTCAAATTTCCTCCAGAAAATTCTTAACAGTAAATTATATTTTATATAATTTTTATCACACTTAAGTGGGTTACAGTATTTATTATCAATTCTTTTCCATCCCTATGTGGTCTATGATTGAAATTAGACGACTCTGTTTCTTTCCCAGGAGACTATATCATCATGTTCGTAGTATTAGTTATGTAGTTAATTCTAACCGTCTTGTCTCCTCAATCATAAGGCTCAACACTACACAGTATTCTAAAAGTTTTATTCCAGCTGTGATCAGATTGCGGAATGATCTTCCTAATCAGGCAGTTGAATCGGTGGAACTTCGAGAGAGAGAGAGAGAGAGAGAGAGAGAGAGAGAGAGAGAGAGAGAGAGAGATTTCAACAAATTTTCAAGATATCGGAGGAATTGACGTGTTGTTGTTATTATTATTATTATTATTATTATTATTATTATTATTATTATTATTATTATTATTATTATTATACTTACTAGTTAAGATACAACCCTAGCTGGAAAAGTATGATGTTAGAAGTTCAAAGGCTTCAATGGGATATATAACCCAGTGAAGAAAGGAAATAAGGAAAGGGATAGAATAATGTGCCTGAGTGTATCCTTAAGTAAGAGAACTAACCCAAGACAGTGCAATACCATAGTGCAGTGGCTATGACACTACCCAGTGGTTTGATTTTGGAGTGATCTCCTAGAAGAGCTGCTTACCATAGCTAGAGTCTTTTCTACCCTTACCAAGTGGAAAGTAGCCATTGAACAATTATAGTATAGTAGTTAACCCCTTAAGTGGAGAAGAATTTTCCGGTTATTTTAATGTTGTCTGGTGTATGAGGAAAGAGGAGAATGTGCAAACAATAGGTCAGACTATTTGGTGTATTTATAGGCAAACGAAAATTGAATCCTAACCAGAGAGGAATCCAAAGTAGTACTATCTGGCCAGCCAAAATACTCGACAACACTCCAGCAGTAGTATCTCTACGGGTGGTTAGTGCCCTCCCTAATCTATATCCTACATGTCTTGATTTTTCTAATCTATTTATATTTTTCTTTCTTCATTTTTAGGAAGTTGAAGAATATTAACTTTTGACCCGTTGTCATAATTTCCTTTACATTTAGGTACACAACCACGTACTTCTGGGAAGTCTTTACTTAAATCATGTCACTTAAAATTCAGCATTACTTGTATTCAATTTCTTTAACTTTAATTAAAATTAAAAAAAAATTGTCTACCAGCAGCGTGGCCTTTATCGGTTAGTGACTCAGGAGGACTTTTTTTTCTGGTCAGTGACCAGTGGTAATTTCAGCTTATATTTTCTACGTTAGAGATATTATTATTATTATTATTATTATTATTATTACAAACTAAGCGATAACCCTAGTTGCAAAAGCAAGATGCTATAAGCCTAAGGGCTCCAGCAGGGAAAAAATAGCCCAGCGAGGAAAGGAAACAAGGAAATAAACTATAAGAGAAGTAGTAAACAATCTAAATTAAACATTTTAAGAACAGTAGCCTAACAACATTAGATTAGATCTTTCATATATAAATTATATAAATTAAAGAAAAAAGTAGAAGAAAAATAAGATAGAATAGCGTGTTCGAGTATGCTTTCAAGACTAGAGAACAATGGTTTGATTTTGAAGTGTCCTTCTCCTAGAAGAACTGCTTACCATAGCTAAAGAGTCTCTTGTACCCTTACCAAGAGGAAATTTGCCACTGAACAATTACGTTGCGGTAGTTAACCCCTTGAACGAAGAAGAATTGTTTGGTAATCTCAGTGTTGTCATGTATATGAGGACAGAGGAGAATGTGGAAAGTATAGGCAAGAGTACTCGGTGTATGTGTAGGCAAAGATAAAATGAACCGTAACCAGAGAGAGGGATCCATTTTAGTACTGTCTGTCCAGTCAGCGGACCCAATAACTCTCTAGCAGTAGTATCTCAACGGATGTCTGTATGGGATAATGAAGCATTTTCCTGGTATAAGCATCAACTTCGTTAGATCATCGATAATAATTGTGTATAAAGACTGAGGCGAAAGTTAGAACAAGTTTAAGAGTAACGTTACTGAGGTGAATTGCGAAAATTCAAAATTATCTATAATTTGAAGATGAATTGCTAAATATTTGAAATCCTTTTAAAGTTAAATATTTATATTATCCGTACAAAGAGAAAGAAAGAAAAATATAAAAATGCCAGATATGTTCATGGTGGGTGAGAGAGAGAGAGAGAGAGAGAGAGAGAGAGAGACTCAATGTCATTTAGTTAATGAGCAGGTATGTATACATAGCTTTAAATGCTTATGGATGAAGAGGAAAACATACGATTTTCTTAAAGATTTATAATTCGAAAATGAAATTATTTTTTACACTTTTTCATAGGTAGATTTTTTATAAAATCTCAGAATCATTTCGTCTGTGTCATTTGCAAATGGTTCATAGATTACAAATGAAAGTCCAAGCCTGCCATAGCACTTTAGATTGCCATTATGTATTCTGAGGTTTACAGTAGCTTATCAAGAACTTGGGTCTTTAAAAAAGAACTCTTACGAAGCTTACATTAAGAACTTCCATTAGTTTACGTGCGTATATCAAGTAAATGTCATTTAAGTTGCCGTTTCTTATAATATTTTACACTTCGGGATTTGTAAAGAAGAGATTTTTTTTTTTTTTATTTATAGCTCTTGTTTATTATGGCTCTTCATTACTGTAGTCAAATTTTATGGATGAAAAGATTACTTAGACCCTGTATTTATACATCCCTCATTTCATATTTTTCTGACAACAGATGTTTCACATGAAATGTGTTTCATAGATTTTCCTTCATGTAAATGTTTTAAATTCAACCTGCTCAGAAGTTCAAATGCAATAAGGATGTTTTCGTCTTGGTCACGATTGACGTCTGATAAAGCGACTGTCAAAGAATAAGAAAAGTGACTTGTAAAACTTATTTATATATTTTTTAAGGTTTTGCATCAACTTTTGTTGTTGCCTTTTAGAGTAAAATTAGAAATCGGGTCCACTCTACAAACTGTAGAAATTAGGAATAAGAAAATGAAAACCCTTAAGTATGGGAGTAATTATAATAGCCGAGGGTATATATTTTTTTATCATTCTTTCTCTCTCTCTCTCTCTCTCCTTGGCGTGTCATAATTAGATAGGCATCATGTGCTATATCAGCCGAGACCTGGCGATCCAAGCAGCAGGGGTTGGGCCATAATGTAGTCGGGAAGATGCCTCGCAGTCGTAAGGAACATTTCGAATATTGACGAGTCTCATCATCTCCCGTTGTCGAGTGTCAAGATTTATCGGTGACTTATCATCACCTTCTGCCACGTTCGTACGATTAGAAAGACATTAGTCGATTTATTTCTTTTTTTTCTCGTTTTCTTTTTCTCAGTCTCTCCTTTATGGTTGTGGTTCTGTCTTCACACAGGCCTTTTATAGTAATTAGGTCAGGGCACGACACGGCCAAATGGTGCTTACAATTGCATTTGCATGCGATAAATGATGATAAAGCGCAAGTACATTGTGTTTTGATTTGTTCTTATACTTCTCAAGTCACAATGGCGTGGCCGAAAGGGTCACCAAGCCAGGCTGATCAAGGGACGAACACGAAGAAGAAAAAGAAACGATAAGTCTTCTTCACTATGGATTATTTCCTGGCTTTTTTTGGTTCTTGTTACCTACAATTCTTATTATTCAAATAAGGTGAACCTGCATTTACTTCATGATTCAGACTTTGCGTGTAAATCTTCTATCTGTTCCCCATTACCCGTATAGGCCTTGCGCAAGGCATACCCCCATCGATATTAGATAAAAGTCTTTAATTGATATCAATTGTCACCATTCCTGTTTGGAGATCTTCCCCTTTTCCCCGTTAGAAATATGAATAAAAAAAAACCCCGAGTCGTCTTTCCATGTTGGGACACGGAGAGATGGTAGTGGTGTTTTTAAAGCTTTTAGGTCGCACCTTGTGAGGTATGTGGCCCTCTGGATAGCCTTTCACGAGTACCTCCTTGTCAACGGTATTGTATCTCTCGTTTGAGATAAAGTGAAAAGAAGGGGTTCTGGGGTTTGAGTTAACTCTTTAGAGAGAGAGAGAGAGAGAGAGAGAGAGAGAGAGAGAGAGAGAGAGAATGCTTTTGGGGTTTGAGTAATTACTCTTATCGTGGGTGCAAATGGGCGGTCGGCCCGTAGAAGTATTGTTGATGGGTTATTCGTGTAATTTTTTACTCCGGTGTTAGAATAACTCTTTCGTCTTTCTATATTTTTGAAGTTTTTCTAAAAGGCATTGTTCATGCTTATTTCTAGTTTTACATAGCAGCTATGCTGAACTTGGTTATAGCGAAGATGTAAATATATTTACTATCCTTGTCTTATGTTATGCTGTTGTTATTGTTTCTGTTAAGGTATTTATCCGTGTTACACTTGTAATAGAAATCATTTTCTGACCAACGCCCAGAATTTTAATTTCAGTTTTCACCCGCTTTGTCGTAACAGACGATCTTACCATTAATGATGACCCTTTATTTGTTGCGTGATTTATTATTTAGTTTAGAATATTATTTTAAGATACCTACTGTTAATTTAATGAAAGTTATCTATAAACCGTATATGACTATGATCTATCAAAGATTGTTATTTGGTGCATTTGTTTATATAATCAGATTTATGTATATGGGATTTGGGGTGGGTATGTAATGAATTATATTTTACTTTTTGTCTTTTCCATAAACCTGTCTTTTACTTGGTAATTATATTTTTATGCATACCTTTTATTCCTATACTGAGAGAGAGAGAGAGAATATTCACGAAAATAAGTCAATAGACTGTATAATTTTTATTCATTTGTTGTGGTTGTGTATCTTCAGATTCTTTTATGATTTTACTAATTTTTCGAAGAATTCTAAGCGCTTTAGAGTCCGGATTATTCATCACGAGAACATAATCTCTACCAGCCAAAGAGACGGATTTAAAGATTTTCCATTACCTAGCATTTTCATCATCGAAGAATTACTTCTTACTTAAAGGATTTAATATGCTTTTAATCCTCGTATCTTGAGGTTCTTTCAAGGCATTTTTTTATTCTTGGAATTTGGATAATCATTGCAGACTTTCCAAGTGGATGAATTCATCCAGGTATTCTCTATGTTATCGATATCTGGTGCTTAGGAATTATTGGAAGGAAAGAAGAGGAGAGACAGGTGCGCCAAGGGCACCTGGGAATACTTTTGGATAGGACTACTTATAGATAGATAGATACCAAAGGGGGAAAAATTTGGATTGTAGAAATTACGAGAGGGAATACCTTCGGAACCATCATAGTATCTTTTCACTTGATTTTCACATGGGATAACTGCCTTTTATATTTCGATTAAATATTGAGGTCTTCCCTAAACGAGCGATTATGTCAATTCAGGACTGTTAGCAATTGAATTTTTAGAGTGCTTAGGGATTTTCTCCTTTGAATTTTTTCATAGGCCTTAATAAGTCTACTCTGCTGCAACATGAAAGTACAGAAAACTAATTATAAGAGTAAATGACATCATATATCTTCAGGTATTTTTTTTTCAACTGATCAGTTAGATTGAAATTTTATATATATATATATATATATATATATATATATATATATATATATATATATATATATATATATATATATCGGCGGGATGTGATCTCTAGCATTCATGCCATTTAAAATAAAAAGCCAGATTCCAATGACATGTAAGGGTTCGGTGATGTGGGCATGTTGATTTAAATAGAGCATTATGGACAAGGTACAGTAGAGGGTTTTATCATGAATTGTGTGTATGTATGTATTTATGTATATGCACATACTGAAAGTACGGTTTACAGTGTCTTAAAAGAATAAGGGAGTTCCTCTTTATAAATTTATTTAAATTATATGCGCATTTTTAGAGAAAAGATATCACGCTTACATTGTAATGCTTAAACAACCTAGGTGTCATTTTTGGGCGTTTCCCTCAAGATTTGATTATGGTAGAGATGGACGATATATATATATATGTGTATATATATATATATATATATACTGTATATATATACTGTGTATATATATGTGTATATATACATATATATATATATATATATACTGTATATATATACTATATATATATATATATATATATATATATATATATATATATGTATATATATATATATATGTATATATATATATATATATATATGTGTGTGTGTGTGTGTACTGAAAGGACAGTTCACACTTTATAGGCTCTTAAACAAACAATGGGGCCCTTATTTACAATTTTGTTTAGATTATATTGTTATATTTGGAGAAAGATATTCTTTCATTGTAATACCCAAGCAAGGTAGGTGCTATTCCTGGGCGTATCTCTCAAAATTTTATTAAGTAGGAGATGTTCGAAATTAATTATTCTTCTCACACAAAATGAAGTTTCGGTCCAAGGAGCTTAATTATGATAAACGATTTTTTTCCCCGGGAAAACCATCAACAAAGGAAGCGCTTCGAGAAGTGCTAAGTCATTTATAAAGTTTTGTATAATTGTTATATGTCTGGACCATAAACTGTGTCAAAATTACTTCATCTTAGAGAAATAGGGTAGTAGGTTGGCCAGGGCACCAGCCACCCGTTGAGATACTACAACTAGAGAGTTATGGGGTCCTTTGACTGGCCAGACAGTAATACATTGGATCCTTCTCTCTGATTACTGTTCATTTGTTCCTTTGCCTACAGATGCGCCGAATAAGTCTGGCCTATTCTTTACATATTCTCCTCTGTCCTCATGCACCTGACCACACTGAGATTACCAAACAATTCTACTTCTCTCAAGGGGTTAACTACTACAGTCTCATTGTTCAGTAGCCACTTCCTCTTGGTTAGGGTAGAAGAGACTTTAGCTATGGTAAGCAGCTCTTTTAGGAGAAGGGCACCCCAAAATCAAACCATTGTTCTCTAGTCTTGGATAGTGCCATAGCCTTTGTACCATGGCCTTCCACTTCCTTGGATTAGAGTTCTCTTGCTTGAGGGTACACTTGCGCACATTTCTATCTTATTTTTCTTCCTCTTCTTTTGATAATTTTTTTGTAGTTTGTATAGGAAATATTTATTTTAATTATGTTACTGTTCTTAAAATATTTTATTTTTCATTGTTTCCTTTCCTCACTGGGTTATTTTCCCCGTTGGAGCCCCTGGGCTTATAGCATCCTGCTTTTCCAACTAGGGTCGCAACTTAGCAAGTAATAATAATAATAATAATAATGATAATAATAATAATAATAATAATAATAATAATAATAGAGGCTTAGTTTGTCAAAACTGTAATAGCGTAACTATTGCGTGTGTGTTTGTGTTTAGAGATGATTTGTTGCTGGCGGATGGGATAGCTACGTAATGATTGATATATTGATAGATAGTAGGTTGGCTATGGCACCAGCCACCCGTCGAGATACTACCGCTAGAGAGTTATTGGGTCCTTTGACTGGCCAGACAGCACTACATTGGATCTCTCTCTCTCTCTCTCTCTCTCTCTCTCCTCTCTCTCTCTCTCTCTCTCTCTCTCTGGTTACGGCTCATTTTGTCTTTACCTACACATACAAGAATAGCCTGGCCATTTCTTTCCACATTCTCCTCTGTCCTCATACACCTGAAAACACTAAGATTACCAAACAATTCTTCTTTCAAGGGGTTAACTACTGTACTGTAATTGCTCAGTGGCTAATTTCCTCTTGGTAAGGGTAGAAGAGACTCTTTAGCTATAGTTAGCAGCTCTTCTAGGAGAAGGGCACTCCAAAATCACACCATTGTTCTTTAGACTTTGAT
>NC_090751.1:57318882-57321382 GCF_036898095.1 Palaemon carinicauda
TTTTTCATCGCGTATTGGGAGAAGAAATTGCGTGCTCTTAATGATGAAAGCGATTAGTTTGATTTTTTCTCGAATAGTGTGATTTCTCAACCTGTTAAACGTTCCTGCTGGCGCATATGTTTGTCTTAGCATGTGTATTGGGCGTCTGTACATATTGTCTCCTTTAAAGCAGAAATTTTAGATACCAAATCTAATATGGAATCATACCTTTATTTTTTCATGTTTTACTTAATAAATAATAAAAAAAAATCGAATCGCCAATCTTTATAAAGTATATTGGAATACATATGTTCGATTCTTCTAAGATTCAAATTTTCTGGTTAATATAAAGTATATTAATTTCAAGTTATTAATCAACATTGTATTGTTATATGTTGCTTGTATATTTATTTTTCATATGCAGAAAGGGAGAAAGAGAGGAAAGTTTGCCTTTGTCCCTCACGTAAAATTTAGAAGTGCATTTGACACTGAAACCTAGGACACATGTTGAGACCAGTACTTTATAAGAGTATTTGATAATTTGGTATTATACTTTTCTAGAAAAAAAATACAATAATAAAAAAATAAAGAATATTGATCCGCTATACAATTGTATTTTCATCCACTCATATGGCAGAATATTGTTCAGTTTAGTCATTTCCCAATGTGTGATATTGATTTATATTGATTGTTTTGAAACAAAAAGTAGGCGAATGATAAATAGAAAGTTGAGATATTTCTTTAATTACTGCTTGTTCTCGCTTCTTTGTTCGTGGATTCCAGTAACTTAGCAAAATACTGTTATTGCTAACTGATTTTTATTCATGTATCGATGTATTTAGAACTTTCCTCTCACTTAAACGGAAATTGAATTAATTTTGTCTCAATTTGATGGAAAAAGTTCAAAAAAATTTCGAAATTAAAAGATACTGATTTACTTCTGCAAAAATCTGACATTTATAACGAATGAATTCAAATTTTTTCCGTATAAATATGTTATGATTTTCTTCCTTCTATTTTTACATGAATTCCACAAACAGATATTGGACTTTGGGATTCGCACCCATTCGAGCAATCAGTATTTTAACTTCGCAATAGATATAACTATTTCTGGAAGACTTGTGTTTTTGCAGTATTCACTCCCGACTCACCGATT
Source organism: Palaemon carinicauda (assembly GCF_036898095.1). Lineage (NCBI taxonomy): Eukaryota > Metazoa > Arthropoda > Malacostraca > Decapoda > Palaemonidae > Palaemon > Palaemon carinicauda. The sequence goes on from NC_090751.1 coordinate 57,320,018, forward strand.
ACTCCTGGCAGGGACGTTTCCAACCACAACCGCGAATTGTACAGAGCAGCTTTTACGACCTCACATTGTGACAGTCTTTTAACTCACCGGCCAACGAGTTCAATGATTTACTTTCGGAGTGGAGGATCCTCTACATTCTGCATTTCCTAATTTTTACAAGCTTGCTATTACACTGATTTCAAAGAAGTGTTTCAAGCATTACTCAAATGTGAATATCTTTATTATTGGGAAGATCAATTATGTAATGTTAATTTTTTTTTTTTTTTTTTTTAGATTAGGGAAAAACATTGAATGGTTAATTCAAAATATTAGGACAAGAATATCGAAACAAAATGCCTTGACCATGTTCTGAAGATTTCATGTTAGTATTTTGGTCTCATTATTTTGCCTTGTAAGTTTTTTTATTAGTGTATCTATAGATATATCTGAAAAAGAAAATCCATTTTGAACTCTGTTCATTCATTGATAGGAAACACATGGCTATCACAGTGCGAGTCCGGATATTTGTGTAAACTATCGACGTGGCCCTTTTCAAGAAGGTCGTCATAGACTACAGGAGTGAAGTTCATCAGACCTGGCTGGTTTTGGTGACCCTTGCATCATTGCATGTCTCCCGCAGTCCAAAAACAAGTTCAATCCTGCATGGTGCGTGATAACGTATAAAATATGCTTCTTATTGATTCCGGTAACGTATTTGTTATCTGTAATTTTGTCAACATTTGACAAATCGGCCGTAACAACTGCGTTGCAGAATTTAGAGTTTATCATCTAGATTATTCGCAATTGATTAGTATTATCGTAGGAGATACATAAATTCATTTAAATCAGTACGTGCGAATACAAATTGTTCTTAATGTCCAATTAGTAATATGAAAATTAAGATGACAGCCAATGCCTAACATTTGGTTTGAATGTAAATTATAGAATCGCTAGATAGATGAGCTTATCAAAAATGATTTGATTGCGAGGCTTTAGTTTAAGATTACAATACAATGATTACTGATGAAAAGCTTGGTCAGTTTAAGATATATATATTTCTGGATATTTCTCAATCAGGATAAATGTTTTTGAAATATGTTGAGTGTAATATATATATATATATATATATATATATATATATATATATATATATATATATATATATATATATATATATATATATATATATATATATATATATATATATATATATATATGCACATATTTAAATGTGCATGCAAGTATTTAAAGAGATGTGTGCATTGAATGTACATAAACTCGCTTTTTTTTAATGGAAACTTGTATTCCTAACTTTGAATTGTTTACCATGTCGAATCTTACAAATATTTATACGAAACTGTTTGATGTTAATACAATCGCGTCTGT
>NC_090751.1:57326382-57341382 GCF_036898095.1 Palaemon carinicauda
ATACATGTATATATATATATATATATATATATATATATATATATATATATATATATATATATATATATATATATATATGATCACTTAGATAGTTTGTTAATAAGATTCTTCAACAAATTCCATGACAGATTCTTCATTACTTAGTTATTGTTGTTTAATGGCAGCGTCTTGTATGAAAATTATCTGTGAACACGACAATTATAGCTGTGTGTTAAATCTATAAATTTTACTTGCAAGCGAGAGAGAAAAAGAAAAAGAATTCTCATTGTTGATATGTGCGAGCTTAAGACAGCATGCCAATCAGCTATTAGCACATTGCTATCCTATCGGGATTACAAGATCGTTTGCAAGTTTGAGATGGAATGTACGAAGGCTTATCTTCGAGGCAGCCAATGGTTAAATGATAATAGAGGTTTTTATGGAACGAATTTTTTTTTTCAATACTAGTGTTGTGCTGAGCGAATAATTTTGGGAAAAGATTTAGTGAAGGTTTCAAGTCTTGTCTCTCACAGGAAAACGATTAAGCAATTTTTAAAATGGATACGACAGCAAAAAATAGGTGGTGAACATTAACTGCGTGTGTCACATGACACAGAAGGATATTTTCAAACTGGATTTCAAGGTTGACCAAAAGAGAGAAGAAAAAAGGTCGATAGTTGAGGGCCTCAACATGGTTGCCGTCGCAATAAGAGATGTTCAAAAAGATATTTTGAGGGTTCTTCCCCATTGACAATGTATTTATCTCCATTTCAGCCTTGGTTGTCATTTCACTCCCAAGGGCTCGAGGAAGAAATTGCGTCCGCAAGGACCTGCCTTCTTTCCGTCTATTGGGTGGTCGGGATTTAGGTGGTGTACCGAAGCGCTGAAACATAAGACATAAATTGGTGCGATATCACGACTTTGTCTTAGTTGCGATGTTCCCCCACCACCGTGGCGAAGTGTGCTTGACCGTCGTTGGGCCGCGAGGTCACCTTAGGTCTGTTGTCTCCGTTTCTTTTATTTTCGTTACCTTTTAGGTAGTCTGGGAGGGGGTCGCCCGCTAGCGATGTGTTGTTGCACATCCTGGTGATGCTGGGAAAGGTTTTATTTTTTCCGAGCATTCAAAATCACTTAAGCTAAACGTCCTAGTTAGTTCAATGAAATTGTTATCGTTTTATCCACCTCTTAAAGTTAGTAATAACGTTTGAAGAGGCTACTTTGAATTCTTTCCTGGATCATCTGGAATCTTGTAATTAGTCCTACAAATCCGTTCATTAGCTATTTTTCATTGAGTTTGAGTTTGAGTTATTACATTTCTTAGTATCATTGCTGACTTCTTAGTCAATAGATTTTCAAGAGTATTTGTTGCGTGACAACTCAGTGACCGCAGTAATTTAATCTCGGTTATTTCTCAGAGTAGAGTTTTTGGTCTCTTTATATATAATATTTGCATGATTTGTGGCTTAGCATTGTAAACAAGTTTGTTGTATTAAACTCAAACAAAAGTAAAATTATGATTGTTAGCAGGTCTGGGACATTGGATCCTCCTATCCCATGTCTATTTTTTTTTCTTTTCCTGTATGCAGTTATTTAATATTCTTTTTGTAACTCTTGACTACAAAATCTCTGAGAAACATATCCAGTCTATCTCTTAAGTTGCAAAAAAATTGTTGTACTAAGAATGCCCTTCAAGATATTTGGAGACTTGTCAGCCCAGAGATGTTTAAATTCTTTTGTCCTACCATGGTCTGTATATTGTTCTCCTGTTTAGTCTTCGAGTTGAATCTTATCTTGTCCTCCCAGACTAAAACCTACCAAGTATCAATAATGACGCATTTAATTCCTGTCTTATTTTTCTTAAGATTCAATAATGCGCAATATAATATTCTATAAGTCTTATATCCGGCTTTGACGAAATTTTGGTGTTATCAAATCCAATATCAATACTTTATCTGTTATTTAAATACTGTATGGGAAAACAATATATATTGGAATATGTTTAATTTTGCCTTATTTATTTCCTATAGTTTATTGTTCAATTCTCCGATTCTATCCACAAGGGAGCCTGTAGGTTTATAATGATAATAGTAATACTATGGATGATAGTGAAAATGATGTTAATAATGAAAACTGAAGAACAGTTTTTTTTTCTTTTTCATTAAAACGATTAGCCTATCCTCAGCCATACGGATTTAGCAGTGTGATACAGAGTAATCTATGCACTGATGAGACCAATTGACGGTACTGCCGCATTTACTTATTTTTTTCTCTTCACTAATCCCTCTGATATATCTCTGGAGGGTATATTATTTTCAAACGGGATGTTAAGCCACCTTAGACTTTTGGTCAATCTCTTCTCATTTTTTTTGCTTCTCCATAAGATTATTATACAAATTCAGTGATGCCCCAATTCTAAACATTACTATCTGCTATTTTTTATCGGTTGTTTATCTCTGAATGTTAAAAACTAGGTTGCTAACGTAAACTTAATATTAATCCACAATACTCCACATAAATACTTCATCATTGGAGTTTTCAGTAATGAGTTGGTATTAGCAACTTGGAATCTGAAACTTTAGTCGATTTACGACATATTATGATATATCATAGATCAGGAAGCGTACCTGATTGACATATCTCCTAAAAGTTAGAAATTAAATTTTTTCGTAAATGCATCTGAAAAACAGAAAAAAGTTCATGACGAATATTTTTTTGTTCTGAAATTTGACTAACATTTTACATCGAAAAGTACTTCTTGGCAGATGTAAATTTAACAAGGGCGTAAACCAGCCTCTTTTATTTCCTTGTTGAACTCTAAGAATTTGCTGTGGTGGTAAGTAAATATCTCATTCCTGACATTCTTTTGTAAATGGAAGGAGTTAGTTGGATTACGCAATGTCTAAGGTGGTTGCAAGAGCACCATTTATTTATGTGTAGTGTTTTTTTTTTCTTTTAATAGGACATATCGCAATGCTTTAAGAACTTTTGTTAAAACTTGAGGCTTTGATTGATTTTAACTCTCGTCGCAGTAAATCCAGAGCCTTTACTTAATCTAATCAATATTATTGAATATTCCATTCAATGTAAGTTGTATTTAGCCTAAAAAACGTCTAAAATTTATGAAAATTACATTCAGTAGCCTCCTCTCTCTCTCTCTCTCTCTCTCTCTCTCTCTCTCTCTCTCTCTCTCTCTCTCTCTCTCTCTCTCTCTCTCTCTCTCTCTCTCTCTCTCTCACTGAAAAGAATCAGTTGATTGCATATATTTGTTGATTTATTTTGCCATATTTCCTATTTTGTTTGCAATTATAATTACAATCTCAAAAGTGGTTGTTATGTCGAACTGTGCCTGTTTGTTGCGCCTTTAGTGTGTAGAAACCTTTAACCTCTTCCTTTTAGAAATTTCAAAGATCCGAGGAAAGAAAAAAAATGCAAAATTTGCGCGAATTATCATCACCACGCGGTATAATGTTAGATCATAAACATATCAGGTAATTCCGAGTATCCTCATTATATCGTAGGGAAATGTTTGGAATTGAATCTTCTTACCGTGGGCTTAATTTAGCGTGCCTTGTTATTTACTTCTTATTTACGTTTTGCTCCCCCCTTCTCTCTCTCTCTCTCTCTCTCTCTCTCTCTCTCTCTCTCTCTCTCTCTCTCTCTCTCTCTCTCTGCTATTGCTTTAAAAGGAAAGCAATGTGTCTGATTTTTACTGCCTCCTACAATTGCCGATATTCCTAAAGCAAGTCGACTTCAGACAATTGAGTGATTGTTCGGATTTGGGGAAAAGTCAGGAGTAATCGGATTTTCTTAGGGATAATTCCCTATCTTGGGTCATTGGATATTGCCTATAATGAGCTGTTGGGAGCGTCAGGTTGCTTTGAGGCTCTTGAATGTAAGTATTTGAAAATTAGGAATCCAAAGGTATTGTTTTGGTCTTGCCATAACACCTAGGCATACATTTCGGGCAACGGCAAATACTTGATTATTTAGATTCTTCCATAATGTTATTCAGAATATTTTCCGAAATATGTGTTGATTGGAAAGTCTTCCGTTTATATGTACACACACACACACACACACACACATATATATATATATATATATATATATATATATATATATATATATATATATATATATATATATATATGTATGTATGTATGTATACACATATACATATTCATATATATATATATATATATATATATATATATATATATATATATATATATATATATATATATATATATATATAAACGATTTACTTTTAGATTTAATCTGCCTAAGTTTAAGAAAAACTTACGTACTATTTGAAAAAAAGTAATTTGTGTCGCACAATGTTTAATGATAAAAAAAAAGCATGATCATATTTTAGTAACGATATCAGTTGATGTATCCGGTTTATACTACAAAATGATGAGCGATATTGTTTTTTATCTTCTTTGCTATAGTCAGTGTATATATTATCTCCTTCGCATGCAATTATGGTTGTATAAGAATAGTTTCATTTACCGAAATCTATGTAAGAAAGCTAATTAGAAAATGTCGAAGGTTATGTAGTTTTCTTTTGCCTCTCTGATGTTCAGATAAGCAAAAATAAGCAATGTTAAGTCCAGAGAGAATTGTTATAGGTGACTGAAATGAAACTTTTTTTTTTTTTTCCATTTATTACTATTCCTTGTATCGGCTTCCCCTAGTGTTCTTAGCTGTCTAGATTGGCTCCACCTCCTTTCTTCTCATTGCATGGCCAAAGTATCTCAGACGAGCTTCCCTAGCTTTTCCTTTACACTACATATACCATACATTCTTTTTATATCTTTACTTTCCCTCCTTTCTAGTAGTGATATTCCAGCAATCCATCTCACCATCTTCATCTTGATTCTTTCCAAAAGTCCCTTCTTTTTTTATCTTAAATGTCTAATTTTCTGTCCCATATAATATTATGACCTTGTTAAATACATAGTTATGGTCAGTTACTGGATATCCGCTTCTAAATCCTGCCTGCTCTCTTGATTTAGTGAAGTTTACCTGTTTTTTTTTTTACTCAGCCTTATATGATTGTTGTTTTTATTTAATATATTACTGAGAGTAAACTTATTGGGCAATAATTTTTCATGTCTAATGCTTCCTTTTCTGTGAATTAGTATAATGATAAAGTTTTCTCAAACTGTAGGTATAGAGCATTCTTGCAGACATTTTGGATAAAGTTCAGCGAGTTTTACTGCTATGAAATCGCTTCCATACATTATAAAATCAATTGTTAGGCGATCTTCTCCTGACAATATACCTCTTTTCGTGCATTTTAATGATTACTTCTATTGTTACATTTGATACCCGCTCAAGTATTTCATTATTTCTAATGGAAAAGTTATTTATTATATTACTGTTGTACAGCTTTGTATAGAAATTCTCTGCAATTTTTATCAATCCATCTCTTTTGTTGATAATATTTCCATTTTCATCCTCTAAAGCAGATACTTGCAATGTTCCAAGTCGTCTTTTCATCAATTTGATGCATCTTCCTTTCTTTAATGTTTCCTCAATTTTGGTCTGTGTTGACAGGTTGTTTATTTTTTTTAAGATAATTTTACTAATTCTATTTCATTTACAATCTTTTCTTTATAAGGGTTTTGGTCTTTTCTGGTAGTTTTCCTTCATCTTGTTTAGGAACTTTTCATCGATCTCTTGTGCTGATTCCAATACAAATTTGGTAAGTTATAGTTCATTTCCTCTTTACTTGCTTACATTTCATCATGTAGCTGTGAGTACTTATTACACGCACACACACACACATACATATATATATATATATATATATATATATATATATATATATATATATATATATATATATGTGTGTGTGTGTGTGTGTGTGTGTGTGTGTATATATATATATATGATATATATATATATATATATATACTGTATATATATATATATATATATATATATATATATATATATGTGTGTGTGTGTGTGTGTGTGTGTGTTTTTTTTTGTGTGTGGGTGAATCATGTATGTCGGTTATTGATAAGTAATACTAATACATAATTGATTACATTTGATAAGTAAAACATTGTACATGCAAATTTTAATCGATGGAAGTTAAAAATTAAGCTTGAATGTACCACGCCTTTAATTGATATGGTAGATTACAGGAATAAGGAATAAAGTGAGTTGAACCGTAGATAAAAAAAAAAACAAGCATTCACCGGACTAAACATTCACAGATTTGTTTGTTTCCTGTAGCGCAGATGATTACACAGTATACTATAGCAAATATGATCGTAAGGATATGTTAATTTTTCATAACCTTTAACGGCCCTTGCATATTATTATTCTCATCCTTCCTCAACTGGTGCGTTTGGTGGTTTGTAGGTATTTATTGTTGGGTGGAATTTTATCGGATTTCACTCTAGTAAGGTTTTGTACTGTGATATAATTATTTTTGTATAGTATGTTGGAGGATTGGTGTCTGACAATGTAAATATACCGGTTATATTCAGTATAATTATGGTAATGTAACAGCTTCAGTCAGTAATAAGATATTGAATTAGTCTATTTCTTGACTTGGTGTTTTTCCAATGGAGAACGTATCGTAACTCATAAGAGTAAAGAAAAGTTGACAGGTCATTCTGTGACTGACATGTGAGTGTGTGTTTATGCGCGCTCGTTTGCGTGGGCTGCCAGGTGATAAATGCACCTTAATTGTGACATTTTTCTTTTGACTATCTAGGATGGTGAATGTGAGTAAAGTTGAATTTCAAAATACTTCATGAATCTCATGTATCGACCCATTCGTCATATAATTTCTCGCCAGGGAAAGAACACATGTGTTCTATTGCTAGGTCTTGTGTTGTATGGCTACTATTAGTATAGCAGTAAGGATATGATGATACACGTACTATGCTGCATATCTGCAATGTGTATTTCTTTTGTGATATTTTCCCCGTAAATGAACTCATATCCAGCAATCCTAGTTCTTTCCTATGTTTGTGTGTTTTGTGTTTGTGTGTGAGAGAGAGAGAGAGAGAGAGAGAGAGAGAGAGAGAGAGAGAGAGAGAGAGAGAGAGAGAGAGAGAGAGAGAGAAAGTTGGGGTTGGGTCATAGGGTATTTCATTCATTATTACTTTTTGACTAGATTGATATTATTTGGGAACTACAGTATGCTTTCAATATTCAGGAAAAGTAAAGGAAATGCGGTATACTTTATTTTGATGAATATTCATGTGCAGTTTTATGGTATAATAATCTCCTTTAGGGCTCTTATTTATATATATATATATATATATATATATATATATATATATATATATATATATATATATATATATATATATATATATATATATATATATATATATATATATATATATATATATATATATATATATACAGTATATATATATATATATATATATATATATATATATATATATATATATATATGTATATATACAGATATACAATATATATATATATATATATATATATATATATATATATATATATATATATATATATATATATATATATATCATCAGAATGATAATTTTTAAGCTCACTCAATTCATATTGCACTCCGTCATTTCCTTTCACCCATCATTCTCTGTTAAACGTAGTCCTTGCTCAACTTTATTATCGCGGAGCGAAGCTTGAAATCCAAGAGATATATCTACGATTGCGTCATATATTTGCAATAAAAACATCCCAAGAAATTCCCTTTCAAGCATATTTACTCAGTAGGAAAAAAAAAGAAAGAAAAAAAAATGGAAAACGGGATTCTAATGAAATATGTGAATTTCTGGTTGTTCATTTAACCTCTTACCCACTTTTGTGGTCCATTCACTCCCTCCCCTCATTCCCCCTCCCCTTCTCCCACCCCCTCCTTCTCCTATCCTCCCCCTCCCATCAACCCCCTCCCCCCTCCCCTTCAATCCTCTTACCAAATGTGGATGGCCCTGAAGAAGACTCAAGAGGAGAGATTTGGGTGTCATCTCCTGCATTTCTTATAAGACTTATCGCTGGAATCTGGGATACTTGCGATGTCCAAGGCTGATGAGAGGATGGACAATGGAGGGCCAGGTAGAGGACGGATGGAAGGTGAACATCAAGGCGAGAGGTCTGAGAGGGACGGCGATATATGGGGCCGTTGAAGCAACGTTAGAATTATTGCGGGGAGGCGAATTTTGATTTGCTCTTTTATGAAAGGGGTTTGCCGGATTTATTCATTTGCTTTCTTAAGATTTTTTGTCAAAGTGGTTGGAATAAGTATTGAAATGATGCCTACTTCTTTTGGAAAGGGTAGTAAAGTGCGCCAATACAAAAAAAAATTGTTGAAAATTATATTACTTCTATAGATTGGTGATTTACAACGAAAATACTAATAAATTTCTCTCTCTCTCTCTCTCTCTCTCTCTCTCTCTCTCTCTCTATATATATATATATATATATATGTGTGTGTGTGTGTGTATATATATACAGTATATATATAATACCTATACACACCAACACATACATACATACATGTGCACACTCAGATACATACATACATACATACATACATGTACACACACACACACACACACACATATATATATATATATATATATATATATATATATATATATATATATATATATATATATATATATATATATATATATATATATATGTAGAGTCGTGAAATGATCTTCCTATTCGGTTAGCTGAATCAGTAGAACTTCAAATGTTCAAACTCGCAACAAATGTTTTTATGTTGAACAGGCTTGCATAAGTCTTTTTATATTTTATAAATTAAATATGTTATAATGTTGTTAATGTTTTTAAAGAATTTTATTTTAATTTTCATTACTTCTTATATCGTTTATTTATTTCCTTATTTCCTTTCCTCACTGGGCTATTTTTCCCTGTTGGAGCCCTTGGGCTTATAGCATCTTGCTTTTCCAGCTAGGGTTGTAGCTTAGCTAGTAATAATAATAATAACAATAATAATAATAATAATATGTACATACACGCACACACACACGCACACACACACACACACACACACATATATATATATATATATATATATATATATATATATATATATATATATATATATATATATATATATATATATATATATATTTGTATGTAGGTATGTATGTTTGTGTTGTATGTTGGTGCATTTAAGACTGAGTTACAAGCCAAGAGTCATTTACAGTAATCTTTTGAAACCTTTCTTTCTTAATTACAATTTCAACAATGCTTCACCTGTTCCCTATCCATTTAAGCCTTTTGACAGTGCCGTTTAAGAAGCTGCTACCCGCAACTTGTATCAGGTGTTTTCTATCGCAATATGACGTTATGGTATCCCTCATTTGCTATAAAGGCCACTTCTTACGTCACTGTCTAAGGTGAGCAAAGGCAAATGGAGATCAGTGATTCTAAGGATGCTTCAGGGCAGAGCATATCTTCCCATCTCTGGAATTTTGCTTTAACGGTCTTTGCGGCTTTAGTAAGCAAATGGTGTTGCATTGTGCGTGTTTGCTACATGTTTGTATGTGACTGAATTGAGAGTTATTCTTTTTATAAAAAGGGTGTTTATATTATTTTGGAAATATTTGAATATAAAACTAAGAAATATTAATTTTTATTAAAAACTATCTTAATTTGCTATATAACTTTCATTTGCTAATTGGTTTCGACGCTCTAAACTTTTTCTTGGTCGTTGAATTTAAATGAAATGATAAACTGATTAAGCAGTATATTTTAATTGCATATAATTTTTTTATATTTATGTCAGTATGTAGCAACTGCTACTCATAGTTCACAGGCACTCGGTCATTTCACGTTATCATACATTTGTATTTTAATAATTTGTTACCTTGATAATGATTGGGGAGGATTTTCATTTAAGACGGGCCTCTCTAAACGTCATATTCACAGTTGTAAATCCCTACCCGGTGCATGGCCTTCAGGGGTAGAATTAAATAATGGCGAGTCATGCTTAATGGAGGTAGCGTTTTTTTTTTTTTTTTTTTTTTTTTTTCCTCTCTCTGATTCTTGTACCGAGATCTTGTGGTTTTACATGTTAAAGGCTATGTCATTGATACATTTTTTGCTAGTGGTGCTTGTTTTTTTTTCAGGTACCTAACGGTTTAGGGGATTTTATACTTTTGTTTGTTCAGGTGGATTTGGTATATATATATATATATATATATATATATATATATATATATATATATATATATATATATATATGTGTGTGTGTGTGTGTGTGTGTATTATTATTATTATTAATATTGTTATTATTATTATTATTATTATTATCATCAAAATTATTCGCTAAACTAAAACCCTAGTTGGAAAAGAAGGGTGCTATAAGCACAGGAGCTCCACTACCGAAAAATAGTCCAGTGAGTAAAAGGAAATAAACAAACGATAAGAGAAATAATGGACAATTAAAATGAAGCATTTTAAGAGCAGTAACAACAGTAAAATATATCTTTTTATATGAACTATAAAAAGTTAAAATAGAAAAAAACAAGAGAAGAAAAATAAGATAGAATAGTAAGTCCGACTGTACCCTCAAGCAAGAGAACTGTACCCAAAGATAGTGAGTGCAAGACCATCCCACAGAGGCTATGACTTCCCAAGACGAGAGAACAATGGTTTGATTTTCGGGTGTCTTTTGCTTAGAAGAACATCATACCAATAGTGAAAGAGTCTACCCTTACCAAGAAGAAAGTAGCCACTGAACAATTACAGCGATGTATTTAATAGATTATGTCTACAGGCTTGGTTATCCTTATTTTTGAGCCATGCGTGGGTTTTACTTCCGCTTCAAAGTTGTACGACGTGTTTTTGCTCTTAAGCTATGAGCACCATTTTACTTTCATCCTTAAATAGTATTTGTTTTCTATTTCCATCTCTATGGATTTACTCTTTTTACGAGAAATGTGTCTCATATTTGTGTAATTCATGATTTGTTTATCTTATTAAACAATTTATGGTCTATTTTTTTTCCTTTAGGTTTAAACTTAAACATTAAATTTTCTCTTGATTTTCTAAACTGCAGTTGAACCAGGGTGCATTTTTGCTCTCATATTTTATTTCATATTTGTATTTTTGCATTATTCAATAAACACTTCCATTTTTATCGTGAATTAACGGATGTGTTTTTTTTCTCCCTTAAACGGTCTAGTTTTTATCACTATTTTCAGAAACGATTTATGTTTTATTTACTTTAAATATTTTGTAACAAAGTAATATGAAAATGTATGCATTGCAATTTTACTGAAATTTCTATCTGTCTGTCTCTGATTGATTGTTACGCTTTTCATGTCGTATTTCCTCCTACAGTGATGAATTGATTCTAGTAAGATTTGACACAAAGGAAACTCATCTTACATGGTTGCCTTTGAAGGAAGATCATCGTATGTACTATTACATATATTGTCGTTGCAACTCTTCTTACATGGTTGAAAAGAATTCTGTCACACTTTGTTTGATGGCATTGAGGTAAAACACCATCATACATATATGTGCATGAAGAGAGATCGTTTGTCTCTCTAGTTGTCTGGATTTTTTTATCATGTCTTCCTGGTTATCTCCACTTCCTACATGTTTGAAAGCGTATTATTCTACATCGGTGTAAAAGTATAGCATCATGCTTGAATGTGCATGGAGGGAGGTTGTATGCCTGTCTGTCTGTCTTTGTGTCGATGTATCTTTCAAATTTTATTTGTCATCGTAACTCCTCTTGATGTAAAGGTAGACCATCGTCCGTAGATGTGCATGAAAGGAAATCCTACGTCTTGCTGCGTCTTCCTGGTTGTCTTACCATTAGCTACCCTGTCACGCCTACCTTGTCGTGGCAACTACACGGATTGAGGTACTTCAGTCTTAACTAGGAACACAGATAGACCTTCATTTATAGACTAGTGTACGGGACCAGTAAAAAATAATGGCTAAATATTTAGATAGGTATGCACAAACATTTTCAACCCTTCTCACCCACTTCCCCTTTACTAACCACAACATGGCAGTTCCGGCAATTTATGGGAGATTGTGGTTTCTGAGTGTACCTCTCGGGGTAGCCTCTCTCACCAGTGTATGATGACTCCCTCTCCCCCATTCCCAACGGATGGAAAGAGATCGAGTAATTATATGTCTGTCAGTGCTGCTAAGCGTGACGGGGAATATATATATATATATATATATATATATATATATATATATATATATATATATATATACATATGTATATATATATATATATATATATATATATATATATATATATATACATATATATAGATATATATATTTATATATACATTTATATATATATATATATATATATATATATATATATATATATATATATATATATATATATATAAAACGAGACACTTGCTCTTTATTATATAGGGAAGAGATTGCCTGTTTGTATATTTGTACACAACTTTAATCTTCTACATAACTTTAGAACTAAAAGAGACTTTGCAATTGAATTGCCAATCTCACTAATACATAAATTTCATGTGACACTAATAATACTGTCCTTCGGCACTTCAAACTAATAATAGTTATCACACTTACCTGATCATTGGTGCAAGAAGGAAGATTGAAATGGTATGGACATCTACTGAGGAGGGGGGGGGGGGAGGATCGTGTGGGGGAGGCATTATATGGAAATCGAACTTCACGGTAGAAGAAGGGGAAGACCAAGGAGATGGAAGGACTGTGTACGGGAGAACATGAGGGAGAAGGGAATTGATGAAGCAGAGGCGCAAGACCGAAATAGATGCAAAAAGCTCATTCGAAACGGCGACCCCATATAGAAATGAGAATAAGCTAAAGAAGAAGAGTATCCTATAAGGCTGAATGGGTTTCATATCAGTACAATGGTAGCCCATCATGCATAGATGTGTATAAATATCGCCAATCTGTGTTTTCGATAGCATATCTATTAATATAACCTTTTCATCGTAACTCCTACAAGGTTGTACGTAGACTATCTTAACATAGCTATGTATAAAGATTGGTTGCCTATTTGCATGTTGGAATTAGGGTAGCACAAGGTTTTCAGCAATAATACTGAACATTCATGCTAATTGACTGCAAACATAAATTTTTTTTTTTTTCAAATTATTTGTATAACTTTTTTTTTTACCTTTCATTATATGGTGCCTTATTATTCAAGACGTAAATATTAATTTTTCATTTCTCATGAAGCAATGCATAAATACTTAACATCCTGACTTGGATTGTACGTTTTTTTTTCTCACATGATTTAGCTGTGCTTGCTACTTCACTTTCATCTTCAAATTTATAAAGTAATTGCCTTTCCTGTTGAGTAGAGACAGCTCAATGTGATTAATATCTTGTTCTTAGAGGTTTTAATTATGGAGATGGATCTGTTAAAATAAAAATAGCATTATTGGTTAATACTTGATTGTGAAACCTGAAGTCCATAGAAACTGAAAATAACTTTTATTCGTTTTTTTTTTTTTAATCTATTCTCCCTTGATTTCACAACACTATAAAAATCTTCTATACTAGCTCATAGGAAAAGGATATAGCCAGCTGATATATTAATCTAATGAATCTGCCTATTAAGCAACACGCCACCTCTCGCAAAATCTAATAGTCATCATGAAAAATTACAGACAACAAAACATCAGATTCACTGAATGAACATTTGGTTTTCGAGCGAGGAATTTGCAACCCAATTTCCAGTAAAGTCCAAGCAAGCTATATTGTTGAGTATGTATGCACATTTGCAAGACCTAATGGGTAGCGGGTGGGTAGGTAAGGTTAGTACGGATAATGCAACGTAAGGAATGTGTATTTAATCCCATGATGCATTGCGCGTCGCTCCGCCTGTGTTTACATCCCCTCTGTCGTGTTCTGCAGATGTAAGAGGTGATCATTCTTCTTATTGTTATCTTTTGCTCTAAACGCTTGCTATGCTGTGCATTATTGTGCAACATTCGGTGACCAAACAACAGGCATGCTGCTAAACTTTCACCTGTTGAAGAAACGGAGGGTGAAATTTACAGATGTATTGGTGTAGAGGCATCCATTCATATACTCTATATGTTTTTGTTGAGGTCGGCAGAGCTGGCCTTCAGATATTCAATTCTAAGATGATTGCTCCTGAGGAAATTAATTCACGATCACTTTTACATTCCATCTTTGATAGATTTTCATGTGTGTGTATATATATATATATATATATATATATATATATATATATATATATATATATATATATATACATATATATATATATATATATATATATATATATATATATATATATATATATATATATGTATTATAAACCTGTGTTCTTTTGCACACTGGATGAGACCGAAAGCAGTCTACTAATTACTAATTCAATCATTAACTGCTTAGGCCAACAGAAACCTAATCATGCCCCAGTTATCGCCCAAGATTCAAACTACAACTGTATTAAGTCAATCAACGGTAGAGAGGTGAGCTTGTGTTTACCAGATCCGTGATTTGCAGTTGGCCTACCATCATCAGTTGACTCTTTCCTACTTGCGAATGGGTAACAGTGTTGGTTGGGAGTTAAGGAAATGTCCTGCAACTTGCAATCTTATTCTTAATGACTCGGTGAGAGATCCGGTACTCCTGTGATACCAACCTTTCTAGAGGAGAAAATGTTTGATAAGATATATATATATATATATATATATATATATATATATATATATATATATATATATATATATATATATATATATACACATGTACATATATATGTATATACATACATGTGTGTGTATGTGTATATGTGCGCGCATGCGTGCGTTTGACTTTCTCATTTGCATAACAGGTCAGTCTGTTTAATTTGATTATTTGTCTTAGGATAGGCCCTAGACGCATATATAATGTCCATAAAAATTTATAACATTAGGCTATCCATTTGTTTTGTAGATGTATTGTTTATTGAGGATTTATTCGCACCAGGAATTCCTCTGGCCTCTCCCGCACATTTTT
>NC_090751.1:57346382-57381382 GCF_036898095.1 Palaemon carinicauda
TTTTGGAAGGGTAACAGATCAGATTGACTTAGAATAACTATACTCAGCTTATTGACTTAGAATAACTATACTCAGCTTAAAGCTTTTGGTCAAAGAGTTTATGCTTCAACTGGAAAGAAATACAATTTAACAATAAAAGGAACCCTCTCTGTTACATCCCAGGAACATAAGTGGTGGACTACCCTTAAATCTGCACTCTATAGTGCAAATGTAACAGTTCCTCCTTTACTTGAACCGGATGGCTCTGTTATTCACTGTCCAAAGGAAAATGCAACCCTTTTGGTTGATGTGTTTGACAGTAAGCAGAGTAATGAGAAACTTGATCTTCCTCAATCCTGTTTTTCTGAGGCTAAACTAACTAGTTTAGTTTTTAAATCTCGTGAAATTAAAGCTCTGTTGATGGACCTTGATGCTTATGGAGGTGTAGACCCAAATGGTATTTTTCATTTGTTTTTTTATAAAGACTGCATATTTCTTAGCTCCAAAGTTTTGTAAGGAGTGGAGCTTTTAACACTCGTTGGAGAATTGGTAATGTGACTCCACTATGTAAATGTATTTGTGGTAGCTCAAATTCAACCGATTACCGATTCCGCCTAATTTCCATAATTCCCATATTATGTAAAGTTTTTGAATGTCTTTTAGCAAAATGTCTTAATAGGTTTGCTGAAGGTAATCATCTGTTTTCTAGTTTGCAATTTAGTGTTCATGAAGGCATAGGAGCATGTGATGCCCTTATTAAAGTCTCCTATGTTGTACAGAAATTCCTTGATTGTTGTCAGGTTTGTATGATTGGCCTTGATTTTAGTGCTGCCTTTGACCGTGTTGATCATGAAGCCCTTGTTTTCAAACTCGACCAGTTGGGAGTGGGTTGGTAATTTCTTGGCAATATTATTAAATTTTCAAGTAGTAGATCGCAAAGAGTTGTTGTTTATGGCCACCATTGTGAGTATAGGAATGTGATATCTGGTGTTCCACGGGGTAGTGTTACTGGCCCATTACTTTTCACATGACATGTGGTTCAGCCTAGAAAACAAGCTTGTTGAATATGCAGATGATGTTACACTCTTTGCATCAATTCCATCTCCTGAACGTAGGCCTAGGGTTGCTGAATCCTTTGATAGAGATAGAGCTAAAATTAGTGCGTGGTGTAAGTTATGTGGCATGAAGTTGAATCTTAACAAAACTCAAACTATGATTGTAAGTAGGTCGAGGACAGTGGCTCCTGAACTTCTGGATCTCAGTATCGATAATGTTTATTTAACTCTGTATGACTTTTAGAATTTTAGTTGTGATTCTCGTCAGCAAATTTACTTTTGAGAATCATATTAGGTCTGTGTCCTCTTCAGTTGTACAAAAAAATTGGCTAATTGAGAAAGTCTTTTAAGATTTTCGGTGATGAGTCTGTTCTGAAAAGGTGTTTTAATTCTTTCATTTTACCTTGTTTCCAGTATTGTTCTCCTGGCTGGTCTTCAGTTGCTGATTCTCATCTTAATTTGTTGGGCAGGAACTTACGGTCTAAAATTTCTTATTCCTGATCTAGATATTAATCTCTGGCACCGTCGTACAATTAGTTCGTTATGCATGTTGCATAAGATTTTTCATTCATCCTTTACATTAAAATCTTCCCGGACAGTTCCATCCCGTTCGTAATACTAGGCATGCAGTTAAAATTATAATAGTCAGGCCTTCTCCATCACGAGGCTCAATACTAAACAGTATTCTAGAAGTTTTATTCCAGCTGTGACCAAGTTGTGGAATTATCCTAATCGGGTAGTTGAATCGGTAGAACTTCAAAAGTTCAGCAAATGTTTTTATTTTGAACAGGCTGACCTAAGTCATTTTATAGTTTATTTATGAAATATCTTTTTTGGTGTTGTTACTGTTTTTAAAATGTTTTATTTTAAGTGTTCATTATTTCTCATATGATTTTTATTTCCTTATTTCCTTTCCTCACTGGGCTATTTTCCCTTGTTGGAGCCCTTGGACTTATAGCATCTTGCTTTTCCAATTAGGGTTGTAGATTAACCAGTAATAATAATAATAATAATAATAATAATAATAATAATAATAATAATAATAAAATGAACGAAGCCAAAACAATGTAGGAAGGGATTACGTGTGAATTTATGTAATAATGTATACGTATTTTTACCATATGATTTGTCAGAAGTCAATGAAATCCAACTTTAGGACAAATATTGTTTGTTTGAATATAACTAAGGTAAAAATTAACACTTATCGGGTTTTGGGAGTCTTAATAGCTGTGCCACAGTTCCTTGAAAAACGTTAAAATTAACATGCTTTCGTGTTTTGTATCATTTAGTAGGAGTTAATCTGCTGATGGTAATGGTCAGCATAGATAAAATATGATGACAACCTTTTGGAAAAAATGATAGTTTTGAAACTTGCAACATTTGTTAAAGCTTAAGATTATATTGTGAAAAGGGCAGAAATAGATTTTTGTTATAGAGAGGCTTTCTAGAGTAGGTTTTCATCATGTGTTAGATTAGGTTTTTAAAAACACCTATAAACGTTGTAGTTATAACAGTATTCTAATGTAAATGGCCAACAAAACTAGAATAAAATTTGAATATGTCGGCACTGTCATCTAGCATTAAGGTGTCACAGGTAATCATGATTCTATTTTCAGCAATGAGCATACACAACAACAAAATCAAATTATTCTTCAAATGGAAGGTTTTGTAAGTGACAGTCTCAAATTTTCCGAGCGTTGCTAATTATGATGGATTTTACTCCATTTATTGGCATTTGTTTTTGCAAAGTCAACCATACTTTTCGGCATATTTTTTTTACATGCGTGGTGCCAGGTGACGTGGGATAAAATAAATAGATTGTAGTCGTGTAAGGGTCTTGTGGATTAATTGCCCATGTTTTAGATACTTGGTACTGCCTGGACTATAAAATGAAAAATAATTTCGAAAGCTTTTAAAGAGAACTGCCTTTATATTGGTTCCGTAGATGGTCCTAACATCTTTCTGCTCTCTTCGTCCTCACCACTCAATGCATTGCACTTTACGAAGAAAATTACCAATATTAGTAACTAGTTTTCTTTTTAATACATAAATATAAATAACTACATATTTTTTTTTTTTGTTAAATATTTTTTCCACTTACAATTAGTTATGTTTAAAACTTTATTTGTAGAATTTTGTATCTCGGTTTTTTTTTTTTAATCATGAAATCATCGTTATCTTATTACTATTTTCACAAGGTCTCTTTCACTTTTAACCCGCCATTAATCACCGAGGTCGTAAATGCCTTCTCTTCCTGACTAGATTTGAATAGCCCTTTACTAATCCGACTCCTTGATAGGTTTACCGAGAATGAATAGATAACTTCAACCGGTGGCCACATCTCCTTGCCTTGTGCTGTTACCATCTTATCCATGGTAGCAACTGGTACCATAAATATGGGATTAGTAACACTAGTAGCTCGGGGCCGGTTATCACCTGTGACTTGGGAGAAAACAAATTAAAGGTTTAGCTTACAGCGATTAAGTTATTCAAACAATTACTTATAAATTTGTAGATATAGACGTACACTATTTCAGCCATTATAGGGATAATTTTCTCTGCTTATCTTTAGAGGAGGTTTGTGCGATTCTAGAGATCTCATCCTTTATCATTGTATGAATATTATTCACCAAATTTTTTTTCTTTTAACCCTTCCGATTTCATGGCTATTTACTTGTCATTTAATTTTTATCCTCGTTTTCCCTGAAGCAACTTGACAGGAACACATTTTTCTTGCTGTATCATCAAGTTGTCACATCGTCTTCGTTGTCTGCTTGTGGAATCAATGGCCCTTATTGACACAAGGCCAGCTTAATTATGCAACGAATGGTGACTACTCCAGTGATGGTTTTGCTGTCTGCTGCCTCCGCCTCTCTCTCTCTCTTTTAAGCAACTAACAATTTTTTTCTTCTTTTTTTATAAGATAATTAACCGTATGTCTAATCAGTCCTTTTTTCCAATGGTATTCGAGAATTACCGTTGTGTTGCGCTACAGGTTGAAAGAAAGAAGAGCATTGTATGATACAATCTTCGAAAAAATCTTTTATTTTTTACAGTTTAGGTTACTCAAGGTAACCAAAGGGTAAATAAAATATCATTTAGTTATTTTTCCAGTGGTTTTCATGATGACTAAAGGCTCAGTATCTAAATAAGAAATATTGAATAATGCTCTGTGGACTCTGATGACAAGGAAAGTGTCAAGAAAAAAAGCGACGAATTGGGAACATTAATGTCAACGTTGTTAAACCTCAGCCTTTCTTTTAAGGATAGCCAATTGTAACCATAGCTTCAGGGAACCCGTTTTCAAGGCCAGAATGAAGATTGCCTGGTCCCATATCCTTGAGAGGTCACAAAAGGTTTCTGGGTATATGACCAACCATAATATTTATGTGACCACAGCCGGAGACCGTTATCATTCCCCTGCGACCACCTCAGACACCTCCAATCTGCGGGATTTTATTTATTGCTGCTTTATTTTAAGGCTGGAGGTCGATTTTCGTGGCGATGTTTTATTCCCGTCTCATATACCTCTGCGTTACCTAATGATGATCTAGTATACTATTATAGTGCCTTTTGTTTGTTAGAAATCTAAGGATTGTGAATATGAACTGTGCTTGGATAGGTGATAGGAAAGGTATCCTTCCACTCAACTGGAAGGCAAGACTCCATTATTTTAATGATATGTTGATTTTCGCGTTTTTTATCTACAGTATATATTTGTATTACTGCTCTGCTGACGATGTAGTTATTGTATTTCCTGTATGAATCTTCTTTCAAAGCAAATGTTTAATCTTATGTGAAAGCTGTCCCAATAATTATCAGGATAAGTTGTATTCGAGATTGGGATAAATATAATTTTAAAAAAAAAATCCAAGTCTTGTAAACTAGGACAGCGATTATTTCAGTTATCTTATTTAAATAAGGTGTTTATTAATCTTCTAATTATTAATATTATGCTAGTAACATCTATTCATACTTTTCGATGTTTCAAATATCTAGTCGTATCAAACACTATTAGCCTTCTTTCTTAATTTATTTCTTTCTATATTAATTTAGTTAACTAATTCTTTGATTTGATCACGTTTTATGCAGTTAGAGTATTTACTGTAGGTAATCATCGTGTAATCATGCTTTTTATGTACCACTATGATTTTGCTGCTTTAGAATAAGCATAAACTTTCTTTCATTGCATGCAGATATTAATACGGATACTCACTGCAATCGTAAATTGTAATCATTATAGTCACCCAAACTATTCTATTGTTCGTCTTTAGGATACTTAGAAATCGGCTTCTAAGCTCTTCAGTCTAGAATAATATTTGAATTCCATTCAAATGTCCCGATTAATCTACTGTAGTCATAAAGACTTTCATTAAAATGTTTCCCCAAATCTATTTTCCTCATTTAGGCATGGAAAACCGTTCATTGTGTGTTAAAATATGATTTAAAGTATTTTCCTAGCAACTATCCTCCTATTATAAATACTCTCTGATGTAAAGATTTTTATATATTATACATATAATTTTGTAACCTTTTACTTAATGATTTAATTCCCCTTGGATGTTGTATAACAATAGTAGTTTTTTCTTGTGACATGTCGTTGATTATAACCCCTTTCACTGTGTTTTTTTTTATTTTGTTTTCTCTGCACGTAAGTCCCATTTCTCTCTCCATCACCTTAGCCCGTTTCTTCCTCCTGCTCTTATCTCAACTCCCCCCTGCCCTCCTTCTTAGCTCATCTTCACTTTCCTGCCCCTTCTCCTGCTCATCTTCTTTCGTTTTATGCACCGTCACCGGTCGAGCATCAGGGGAGACGTAAACAAATGGTCTCGTTGTCGGTGCGAGAGAGACATTGACGTGTTGAACTCTCTGACAAACAACTACAGAGCCCGGGGTCAACCTTCGCCACTCCATCATGACAAAATATTCATACATGTCGCTCCATCCTTCCCGGTGTACTAAAAACTATTCAAATAAGAGGCAGACTTTTCTCACAAGTGTTCTTACTTTGGAATATAGGTGTGCGTTTTTCACATCACAGTCAAATAACCTTCAGGTGTAATTTAGTGAAGATAATATAATTATTTCTCTCTTATTTGTCTTAATAATTTGTGGATCTTTTCAGAGGTTATCATCTCAGTTAATCTTTCATGAATTGTAAACGAAACTTGAAGAAAGAAAGACGAAATATATATTGCCCCAGCTTCTGTTACTATTTCTTTTTTTTTTCTTTTTTTTTTTTTAGGAAATAATGGGTATTTGGTTTGCATGCGGATACACCTCAGTAATCCTAAAGCGCTGGCGTGGGAAAACGCCTCTTCGTCCAAATCAATGAAAGGGAATATTTTATATAAGCATTAGATTACCAAAAGACCCGGATATAATTTGATGTTGGAGCACAAAGGGAACAAATTGTATGCGCATAATAGAAGTATAGTAGCGGCATTGTAGCAAACATTAAGAGGTATCTGCATTTCAAAGGTGGTCTTTTTTCTTCATTTAATACTTATGCATCACCAAGGTACAAGACTTGTTTGATTGGGGTCTTTCTGTCTGCTTGTTTTGTTGTGGCTGTCCATTTCCTGGATCCAGTGCAAGTTTATGTTTCCCCCTTTTGTACGTTAAGGTGTTTGCATACTTATATATCCCCTAGTGATTGTGCACATTGAGTTCCCTATTGTATGTAGATTTCTACCGCATGCTATTTGTGGGTGTACATTAAAATGCACCTGTTTGTTGACGCAACAATTATTCTCTCTCTCTCTCTCTCTCTCTCTCTCTCTCTCTCTCTCTCTCTCTCTCTCTCTCTCTCTCTCTCTCTCTCTCTCTGGCTTCTTTTATTTCTAGTTTTTATAATGTCCTACTGATATATTATAGAAGTAGTTTTATTAACTTTACATAACTCTTCTTGTATAGTGGTACAAAAATATAAGTTCATCGTTATAAGTTATGGATTAGAATTAGTTTGACATCCTTTTTCAGGTACCATTCGTATCGGATATTATATTTTTTTCCACAAATCATTCATCTAAAGATATATAGGATGTTGCATTAGAAAAACAAAGTAAAATGTGGTTTATCATATTTAACCTTATGATAGCAAAATATAAAAATGTTATCTAGAGTCAAAGAATTGTACTTTTTATGTACGAATACAATCCATGAAATAATATTGCCCTTGTGCATCTTACGGCTTTGGTCAATATGGATTATAATATCCACTCAAATCATTTCACAAAATTAGAGGGGTCCCAGCTGGTTAAGGAAAATTGATCAAAAGAAAGAATAGCACCGAGACAAAAGTCATAAGATTTATTTATTTTTTTCTTTTGTTCAAATTAAATATTTTTGCTGACTTCGACTTGTGAAGAAAATATGAGTGATTTTCTAAATAATAGACTAGCTCCTATTACGAACACATTTATCGCCACAAATTTCTTTACTTCCACCAACTCCCCAAAAAGAAACGTTAATAACGGAAGGTTGTCCTGTTTGAGGGAGGCAATGAACGTTCCCACGTTTGGATGACTCAGAAATTGTTTTGGAAGAGAAAGGTGCGAGCGAAGCCTCTTTTTAGAAGAATAAACGGAATAGTAATAAGCCTAGAGAGTTGAATAGCAAGCGTGCTTATTCACAAGTGCTATTCATCGTGCCATCCATTTGTCTAGCATATTACGAAGAGAAATGCGCCATGTTTTGTGTCTTGGAGATTGTTTTTATTTACCGCGTTCGTCGGATAAAAGGCAGCCATTTGTTCTTGTTCCTCCGAGATGTGCTTTTTCTTTGGATATGTGACCTGTTGCCGTTTTATCTGGCTTTATTTGTTTTTACTATTTATTGCCTCTTTTGGGTACTATTACCATTTCTCTTGGTATTACAAGACATAGCAATAATAAAATTTATGAAGATATTAATAATTAATTATGATCATGATAAAATCTGTAGAAGTACTCTAGTAGTTATTAGAAATATACATTATAATTATTATTATTATTATTACTATTATTATTATTGTTATTATTATTATTATTATTATTAACAATATCAACATTATTATTATTATTATTATTATTATTATTATTATTATTATTATTATTATTATTGAGGTTGATGCTACCATCATTCAAGATAGTTGTAATAGTTAAGTTTAAAACCTCCAAAAGCTATTTAATTTTTCATAAAAAAAATTGTGTTCGTTATTAGTATTTTCTTGCCTAATTATGGAATATTTATTACAATTTTAACACGTTAGTTATTTAGTAGGCATCACACTTATGTCAGATGTCATGAAAATATATAGTATGCTAATTCTAAAGAGACTAGGAGAAATATGATAAAAAGTCGAGAGATGAAAAAGAAGGACTCTCCAAGTTTGTGGAGAGTCCTGCGTTATAATGATGTTCCTCTCAAATATGTAAATTTGATTAAGTCTGTTCTTGAGCATAGAAAATGCAAAGTTAATGTTATTGGAGTCCTATCAAACGAGTTTCCAGTGAACAGTGGAGTAATCCAAGGGCTATGTTGTCATCTATGTTGTTTATCCTCCTCATGGATTTTGTAATGCATAGATTAGTTGGAGATGGCGGAAAAGGATTGAAATAGAATGGTAACAGGAAATTGACTGACCTAGAGTATGCTGATGACGCTGTCCTTATCAGCAGAACACCACAGGATTTGCAAAGCTTGCTTACCAGAATACATGGAATATCACATGAGGTTGGGCTGAAAATAAATAGATGTGAACAGAATATGCAATGGAATATGAAATATCAATTGTAAAAAGAAAGGATTAATGAGGTGGAATCATTTAAATATTTAGGAACTATGATCTCTAATACAGAATCTTTAGAAATTAAGTTCAATGAAAGATTGGAAAAAGCAAATCAGACAGTGGCTGGGTTGAGTAAAATTGTGAAATCACATTAACCTGAAATTACATATGAAAATCAGGCTATATATCAGATTAGTGAGATTGGTGACACTGTATGGACATGAGTCGTGGTATAATAATTAGAAAATATCCGACAGATCTTGCAGATTTGAGAACAAAGCTCTCAGAAGAATATTGGGAGTTAAATGGTAGGACAGGACTAGAAATAAAACTATAAGAGAGATTACTCGAGTGCCATGTGTGGATGATATCATGGTGAGGGTTAGTTGGAGATGGGTTGGGCATGCTCTTTGCACTCTCCACGAGAGATTAGTTCACTAGAAGAGTTGGAAGACCCAGGCCTTCATGGCTGAGGACTGAAACGTGAAGTAAGAGATGATGAATGGAGAAGTATTGATTTACAAGCTCAAGATAGAGACTACTAGCGAAATATAACCGGGGCCCTGTGCATCAATAGGCGTGGGAGGAGATGATGATGATGATGATGAATTATATCAGTAACTATTGTATTCTTTCTTTTCACAGTTTACTTTTGGCCATCCGTTGAAATGCTACCGCTAGAGAGTTATTGGGTCCTTTTATTGGTCAAACAGTACCACATTGGATCCCTCTCTCTGGTTACGGCTCATTTCATCTTTGCAAACACATACACCGAATATTCTGACCTATTTTTTCCCCATTCACTTGACAACACTGAAATTATTCTGCTCAGTGGCTATTTTCCTCTTAGTAACGGTAGAAGAGACTCTTTAGCTATGGTAAGCAGCTCTTCTAGGAGAAGGACCCTCCAAAATCAAACCATTGGTCTCTAGTCGTGGGTAGTGCCATAGCCTCTGTACCATGGGGTTCCACTGTCTTAGGTTAGATGTCTCATGCTTGAGGGTACACTCGAGCGCACTATTCTATCATGTTTCTCTTGCTCTTGTTATTTTGAGGTTTTTATCCTCTTGTTATTTTCAAGTTTTTTTATAGTTTATATATGAAAGGTTTATTTTAATGTTGTTATTGTTCTTAAACTTGTCTTAAAGTTTTTCCTTATTTCCTTTCCTCACTTGGCTATTTTCCCTGTTGTAGCCCTTGGGCTTATAGCATCCTGCTTTTCCAAATAGGGTTGTAGCTTAGCAAGAAATAAGAATAATAGTAATAATAATAATAAAAAATTATTACTTTTATTTACTTTGTTAATAAAAGAAATGGAGTTGTTAGATTCACTTTTGAATTCTCATTTTTTTTTTCATTCCTATGTTTCGCGTAGTTTTTCTTATTAACCTTGCCTCTCCATCTATCCTTAGAATATTAACTCTCTCTCTCTCTCTCTCTCTCTCTCTCTCTCTCTCTCTCTCTCTCTCTCTCTCTCTCTCTCTCTCTCTCTCTCTCTCATTAAAGAATCCGTTTGATATAATGGTGGAGATTAGAAACTGCAGAATAATGCAAGATGAATTTAGACGGAAAACTAATCTTTGGACTAAGATGCATCAAGTGACAGGAATATGACATGTTGGGTGAAGGAGGATCAAGTAAGAATGGTGGACCGAGGTTAATCCCAGTGGCTAAAGCTTCCAGGACGATTGGTTTTTGCCTGGGAACGACGGGGAAAGGGTCGGCTGATAAACTTGAAAATTAAACCATGTAATGATTGTGACACGCTAAATATATTTTCCCGAAAATACGAAAGAAACCGGTAAATATAGTAAAGTGTATTTATTAGGAATATTATTAAAATTCACGGAGACTTAAAACATTAGGAAGAATAAAATCTTATATAGCACGCGCGTTAAGACAAATCTTAAAAAGTTACAAGTTTCCCCTACCAAATGTCAAAAGGTGGAAAGTAACGGATTGGAAATAATCGGTGCCCCTAGGGACAGTTGTTTCTTCTTCTCTTCTCCATCATCTTTTAACAAATCTTGGTAATCAATGGATGTGTTGAATGCTATTGAAGTATATGATTTTCGCGGCGTTTTTCCGTTACTTAGAGCATCGTGCAATTGTCTGCACAGTTTGTGTCTAATGTAGGGTAGTATTTGAACAGTTTTCATTACTGTTTATGACAGTTATTAGACCGACCCCGATAGCTGGAGTTATTGATATAAGCATGACTTGGCAGTTGTCATTTCTGGCACTTCAACATCGCTTAAAGCACAACAATGAGAAAGAACGTCAAGAAAAATGAAAGGCGATATAAAGAAAAGATAAGAGGAGTGCTAGAGCGAAAGAGAAGATTCTTTCATGATGTCAGAGGTCTTGCAGATGCCCATCATAGGAGTGACCTTTCCTGAGATGTCTTTGCAGACCGTATAATCAACCATGTTTCGGTGATATGGGACTTTTTAGCCAATTAGTCTGAGAGATACCCGGATATAAAGGGTAAATACGGGGGTCAGAGTTTTGGACGGTATCAATTAAAGTCTTCTTTGGACGGTAATTAAACGTTAATGGAACACCAAGAGGTGGCTCTTATTTTCTGTCTTTTTCCGACATTCTGTCTTGTACCGATGTGATAGTTTAGAAAGTTCCAAATGATAGCGTGCAAGTGAGGAAATAGTGTTTTTGGAAGGTATTACTACAGTTGATTTTTTTTAATGGTTTATAGCTAATTGATTGATTTGAAGTTCTCTTGCATCGTGCTGATGGTTTATAAAAGAATCATCATACTTTATTGATAGTTGTCAATAAAATGACTAAACGTATTGTGCGATTGGGCTATTAGGTTGTAACAGAGAGGCGAAAGGAATGCTAATAAAACTTTGTTAAACAGACATCGATCTTTTATACAAGGAATTGTGAGCAATAACGTCAAACAAAAGTTCAAACAAAATAAAATATGAGCTAGTAAGCTTACACAGGCGGATCTATTATCACAGCAGGAAAGACCAAGCGATTAGACAAAAAAGCAATACCGATACAGTGTGCGAGCAAGTATGAAGCACGTGCGGTATAGTACTGTTGGTATTACATCCTTTGTTTTCTTCCTTCTTTTACTGTTGGTATTACATCCTTTGTTTTCTTCCTTCTTTTACTGTTGGTATTACATCCTTTGTTTTCTTCCTTCTTTTACTGTTGGTATTACATCCTTTGTTTTCTTCCTTCTTTTACTGTTGGTATTACATCCTTTGTTTTCCTCCTTCCCCTGACGATGATATATTGATGGATTTATTGATTGGCTTCGTTACCGTTAATATTTAGGATGAATCTGATAAGAGTTAATGATTTGTATTGTAGGAACTCTCACACAATAAGAAAATAAATATTCATACCCAAGTTTATACATATAGTAATTTTCACACTGTTTATGACCCAATGTTATATTCCAAAGTCATGAATTCTTTTGGTTGAGTTCATTTATTTAGTGTTGAGAAGCCCTGGTATGTGTATGCTCTGTACTGATTGGTTTTGCTTTTTCAGTATGTTGAATTTAACATACCTATCCTCATATCTGAAGATAACTCAAAGCTACTATGAATAAGAGTACATAACTTACGTCTTGTAACGCCTGGTTTTTATATTGGGCTATTTTTTTTCTAATAAAGTGTGTACAGAGGGAAGGTGCTTTGGGAAAATATATCTGTATTTTTTATTCTTAAACCAGTACTGAATTTGTGTGCCCCTCATATGCCAGGATTTGAACCAATTGTGAGAGGCACTAGTTAGGCGATAACTGAATATGACATAACTTTATCAAACAATCATTGAGTTCATAGACAACACGGAAGAACGAGGAAGAACGTCACAAAAATTCAGACATAATCTAATATGAGCTAGCATGCTTACACTCTATTAACAGTGTAGGGAAGATCGAGTAATAAGATGAAAAAGGAAAACCGTTACGGTGTACGTGCGTGTATGAAATACTTGCAGTACATGGTTCCCCTCCAAAAATAACATACATGTGAAATAGGGCCCCCTTCTCTAGAGAGGCATAGTGTAAGTAGGTCATTTGGCTGGAGATATTAAGGTTTTAAGTGAACCCACGGAGACCCAGTCTTTACCAGGCATGTTAATTAAGAATGCTTTCAGCGTATGACAGATCAAGCAGAAAGGGCCATGTAAGGGAGCGTTAGCGGGGCTTGCTAGTTTCGTGCAGGAAAACGTGCATTGCTGAGTGCAGATCTGTCAATATTTGTTGCTTCGCTGGGGTCTTGTAAGTGTGGCAGAATGGAGTAACTTTTCCCACAATGTGATGTAGGGGCTGGAGATTGTCGGAGGAGGTTGCAGATTGAAAAAATTTGGTAGGGATGACCAACTGGTTGCCATACACCATTTTATTTCAGCTGCCAAGACATCCAGGGCGTCTTTAGGAGTAGTCCTAAGTCCCAGGAGGACCCAGGGAAGCTGGGTAACAAGTTGGAGTCCTTGCAGCAGTACATCAAAGCTGCTCTGAGGGTACGATAAAAACGTTCAACCCTTCTGTTGGCAGCAGGGTTGTAGGCGGTTGTCTTATGTAGGGTGATTCCCAGGAGATTTGCTAATGATGTCCACAATTAAGATGTGAGAGTGGTACCCCTGTCAGAAGTAATATGCTCAGGGAAACAAATCTCGCTATCCATCATGAGAGTAAGTCAGATGTACATGAGATGGACGTTGCAGTTTCCATATGAATGGCTTCAGGTCAAAGAGCGGAGCAGTCGATGATGTAGGTAGGATTCCTACCATGTTGACGTGACTGTGGGCAAAAGGACGTTGAGGTCGAGGAAAGGTGCCCACTCCTGAATCCGTGTGTCAATGTACTTTTGAAGTTTGACATGCCGTACAGTCTTGGATCCAATCCTAAAGCATCCTTAATAATGTCATGCCAAATGAACTTCGCCTTCAGTAGCTGTGCAGTAGATCAGCGCGAGGAATGTAAGAGGCCATAAATGAAATTAAACATGGGTCGGGGTATGGGAGCAGGTATCCACGGTTTGGTCTACCAGTACTGACGTCACAGACGAGGGTGGAGTTGAAGTCGTTGAGGGGGATGTCTTACTAAAGGAGGGATGTGCAGGATGTCTTACATGCTTGGTACTCTGGATCATTTCGTTTGGCATCTGCCTAGGCGTTGTAATTATTTTCCAGGTGAATGGCAGCTAGTGTGTTTATTGCGGCATCAGCAATGGGATTCATTTTCCAAGAGACGTGTTGAAGGGTCCAATTGTATTCAGCCATGGCAGAGAGATGTCGGCGTTGACGGGCTGACCAGATGTCAGACTGTCGAGTGAAGGCGTGCACCAGAGGCATGTTGTCAGTGCAAATGATGAAGGGCGTACCTTCCAAGAAGTGACAAAAGAGACGAACAGCCTAGTGCAAAGCCAGCAAATTTCAGTTGAAGGTAGATTAGCGGGATTCTGCCTTGGACAGTTTTATATTGAAGAAGCCTAATGGGTGGGCGAGCCATTAACTGCCTGCTTGAGTACTGCACCAATAGTGACCTTACAGCTATTAGTAGTGAGGAGAAAAGGTGCATATGGCACAGGAAAAGTGAAAGCAGCAGTAGTTGATAGGGCATTTCTTTTCGTTGCAGAAGGCCACCCCACTTTAGGTCTTTAGTCTTGCCTTTTAGGGAGATGTAGAGGGGGGCAAGACGGGCGGCGATGGCTGGCAGGAAATGGTGATAATAGTTGATCATGCCCACAAATTCTTACAGCGCTTTGACGGTCGAGGCGTGAGGAAATTCTTAATGGCTTCTACCTTCTCAGGGAGGGGGTGAACTCCTTCAGGAGTGATGCGGTGCCCTAAGAATGATACTTTGTTGGCGCCAAAGGCACACTTGTCATATCGGACTACACGGCCGCTCTGTTGTAGGCAGTTGAGCAGGATGCGTAGGTGACGGAGGTGTTCTTCTTTGGCGGAAGAGAACACAATTATGTCGTCCACATAATATACGCAGAAGGGGAGGTCCCCTAAGATGACATTCATGAGGCATTGAAATGTGGCCCCAGTATTACGAAGTCCAAAATAGGAATAATTGAAGGTGTATATACCGAAGGGGGTGGTCATAGCAGTCTTGGGGAATATCTTCTGGGTTCATGGGCACCTGATAATTCCCCTTCAGGCGATCGAGCGTAGAGAAAACCTTGGTTTTGTGCAAGTAGGAGGATACGTCAGCGATGTTTGGGAGGGGGTAGTGATCCAATTCTATCTGCATGTTGAAGCGCCTGTAATCCCCACACGGACGCAGAGAGCCATCTTTCTTCAGGACTATATGTAAGGGGGATGACCATGGGCTTGAGGCCTTTTGTTAAAGGCCCATTTCTTCCATTTTGGCAAATGTTTGCTTAGAGGCTGCCAAATGATTCGGCGCCTGACGGGTCAATATGGTAAACTCTTGGGGCCCCGTCATCTTGATATAGCGATAAATACCGTGTTTGGCGGGAACTGTGGGCATTTGACGAAGTTCTTGACGTGAGGAGGTGGGCGTACGCATCCGTGGATACGCTAATGTGGAGAGCAAGGTCAAAGGGGGGGGGGGGGGAGTGGAGAAGTATGAATCAGCGTTGACTAATCGTCGGTGAATGACATCAACCAGGATGTGGAATTGTGAGAGGAAATCTGCACCGAGGATTGGTTATATGACGCTAGCAACGAGAAATTTCCAATTATATTTGGCGCTTCCAAACGATAATATGAGGGTTTCATAACTGTGGGTGGTTATCACAGATTTCGTTGGCAGCTACCTGGCAGACATCGGCAGCCTTAGACAGACTGTCATGTCCTGGAGAGTGGCCTTGGCAGAAGAGAACAGCAAGCACCTGTGTCTACTAAAAATCGCACACCCATACCTGCATCATGTAAAAAGAAAAGATTAGTGACAGGGGAGGCCACTGCCACAAGCGGTGGCCTGCTTACATGTTATTTGGCCTCTCACAACTGTTCACACATTTCTTTGCAGCCCCTGGAGTGGTAGCAGTAAAACTGCAGCTGATAGGCGTCAGTAAGGGGCTGGGGAGGTCGTTGGTTGGAGCGTAAGCGAGGGATGGTATATGTAGGTGGTGAGAGGCTTTGTCCCCGCACCGGCATGGGGTGGGCCTCTGTGACCTACCGTGTTCGCTTTATCTTTGGTCAATGTTGAATAGATGTCCACTTTGTCTGTAGTGGAGATGTTAATGGAGGTCTTGAAGGTGGTGAAGTGGCTGTCCATAAGGACAGAATTTTGACATCAGGGACGGCATCATATACAGGTTCGGGTAGGCATCGTACAAAAGGGCATGAAGTAGATTCACTTCATGAGGCGAGCCATCTGTGGAAGGTTGCAGGCAATCCATAGTGGTCATTTCCCTGAGAGCAATGAGGCTTTTTAGTCCCTCAGTGGTTGTTTGGAGAGCTGAAAAAGATTGGCTATATGGGCAGCTGGCAATGGTGAGTACTGCTCCAGGAGGCATGTTTTAAGGTCGTCGTACGCTTTTGGGGTGTCTCCTTGATCGCAAAGCCAATCTGATAATTCCGGAAAAGTGCCCTTGTGGAACGCTGCAAGAACATAGTCTGCTCTGATGCTTGAGAGAGTCACGACCTTATTGCAAAACTAGACCTTGGTATGCTGAAACCAGGCGAATGTCTCTGTACTGGTGAAGGGCAGTAGTTGCAGGGGTGTTGTATTTAGAGTAGAGTCAGTGTCTGAGGGCAGTATCATGAAACAGTAAGACACAGCAGTGAGGGGAAATGCTGGAGGGGCTAGACACTCTGGTGGTCACCAATGGGCAAAGCGCTAGTTAGGTAATAACTGAAAGGCGAGTTGAATGCAACTGAACTTCATTAAACAATCATTCAGTTTGTATACACGGACTTTCAAGCAAGAATATCACAAATATTCAAGTGTAATTGAACATGAGCCAGCGTCCTTACACTGGTTGGTATATTAACAGTGCAGGGAAGAGCAAGTGATAAGATAAAGTCTCTTAATCGTGAATTGCCGTTTTTATTTATACATTTAAATCTTAAGGAATTGTGATATATACAAAAGACCTTATTCCGTGCCTGAAATTACATTTACCGGTCAGTATCTTGTTTCCAATATTCTAATCATCGCCATAGGGGATAGTGCCCTCAGTACACCTCGAGTGGTGTACTGTAGGTGTTAAGGGTATTTGCAGTGTACTTACCGGCCCTAGCTTCACTTGTTTTATATAATTCTACTTTATATCTGTTCTGGGTTCCTTTCTTCCATCATGCTGCCCAACCTTTTCTAATTTTTCTCCATAGTGTTATTCGGAGTTTCCCCGTAGTTACATTTGGGTGTTGAATGGCCTCACTGGCCTCAGTCGTGGGCTATACAGTCCAAAATCATGAATACAATATTATGAATATGCAATAGAATATTTGTAATATAGTTTTTTCTTTTATCAGCCTCCTTTTCGTGTTTGTGTACTAAGGACGGAGTAGCAGCTGCAGTGGGGTGGAGCAGAGGACCTATTTAACCGCACAGAAGTACCGATGAATTCTGGAGACTATCACTGTTGTTTGTAGAAACCATTAGCGATATAATTGACTATGATCACTTGCTACGAAAAATAGGGTTAACGTGTAAAAATTTTTCTTATGTATCATTGTTTATATATATATATATATGTGTATATATATATATATATATATATATATATATATATATATATATATATATATATATATATATATATATATATATATATATATATATATATATATATATATATATATATATATACAAGGTCCTTTAATGGAAGAGGTCGGCTCATCAGTGAGGGACGCGCATGTGGGCGGAGCTTTTGTGACGTCATTTATCGGTGACGGTGGCTGAGATTTGACTTAACTAGACGTAGTCTTATTTGATATCTGTCACGTTCATTTCTTCCAGAAGAAAAAGATAGAACATTTTGAAAAGACCAATCAAGAACTCCTGAAACTGGTTAGTTTGGAAACGGAAGTGACAGAACCTAAGTTCACATTAACAGAAATAAACAAGTTATTTCAACCTGTGCTAAGTGCAACACAGATAAAATCTCTCATAACTAATGTCTGTCAGTTAATGCAGCGATGAAGACATATCGTTAGCTTTCACTCTCAGAAGCATGAGCACCAAATGCTATTCATATTTGCGAACTAAAAGAGGATTTCCTCTGCCATCAAAAAGTACACTGAATAAACGAGCGCAAAATCTCAAATGTGAGCCGGGTATTTTGCATTCGGTTCTGTCACTGATGAAGGCAAAATCAGAAACAATGACGGAAATTGAAAAACTTGCCGTTATTTCATTTGATGAAATGAATATTTCTAGTAAGTGGATTTATGACAACGGGATGGATGTTTTGTATGAACCTCATGATAAAGTTCAAGTGGTTATGTTAAGAGGTTTGACGGCAACCATGAAGCAACCCATATACTACCAATATGATGACTAATGTGCATAAAAAACTGACTGATATCATTGTTAATGTTGAAAAGGCTGGATTTGCCGTCGTGGCAATTGTCCATGATCTTGGATCTACTAATTTGAGGGTTTGGAAAGAATTCGCGATTGATCCCCTTAACCCAGAAAAAGTCTTTTTTTAAAAATCCATGTGCTGACAAGAATGTCTTCATATTTGCTGATGCTCCCCATATGATAAAGTTAATTATAAATCATTTTCTGGATCATGGTTTTCTTATGGAAAATGGAAACAGCATATTTGCTGCCTGTGTCCGTGAAATGCTAATGAAGACAGTATCAGAGTATGCCTTAGCATATACAGTAAAATTAATAAAACACATATCAATGTAAGTGGCTTACAAAGACAGCGTGTAAGTATGCTGCACAGCTACTTTCAAAGTCATGTGCTAAGGCATTGTATTTTTTAGGAGAAAGGGGTTTTATTAGAGGGGAACAATTGGAAGGAAACTGCCGATTTTATAGCTACAGTGAATGAATGGTTCGATGTCATGAATTCTTCTGTGATGTAAGGAGACATAAAGGCCCGCAATGCATTTGTGAGAGATTTGGATATAGCCAGAAAAGTGTTCTAAAAAGAATGGTTGATGCTAGGCTGGGAATGAGGGTAAAAAATCCAAAATTTAATTGCCTTTACAAATTCCAAAAAGGTTTGATATTATCTTGTCACTCAATGATTGGGCTATATAACATGCTAAAACAGTCAGGACATTTCTTTTATTATGACAAGGAGATTGAATCAAGACTGTCTTGAAATTCTTTTTGGATGTATTAGGCAGATGATGGGTTCTCATGATCATCCCGATGCAGTTAATTTTAAATACAGATTGAAAAACTTTTTGCTAAGTAGGGATATTGAACTTGTTAGCGATAAGGCAAATGAAAACCTTGACCCGCTATCCCATGAAATGGTATCATCTGAACATGATGGAAATGGACCTGATAAATTTTTCAATGACAGGGAACTGGCCTTAGAAATATGTATGACAAACATCATTTTTAGAGACCTTTAATTTGATGTGGATCTTAAGAATGACGAAATGTTCCCTGAGGAAACAGAATTTGCCAAATGTCAGAAATCCATTGACACCACAGGATCTGTTATCGAGGAATAGTCCTTAAGATATATCGGTGGATATGTAGTGAAAAAAGTTTTCGTTTAAATATTCAAATTTAGTGTATATTGTTGATAGTAAGACGTCAGCGACATGGGTACATTTTATAGGTGAAGGAAAACTCTATGCACCATCCGACGATTTTTTTTCTAAACTAAAAATTTGTAGAGAAATTTTTTGAGCAATGCATGGGTAAGGGCTTAGACCAGGACCAGAATGCATAAAAACAATGGCTGCTGAAATGAAATCTGCTGTCACTTGTGTTCCTGACGAAGTTGTGGAATTTTTGATCAAAATATCAGTGTTTTTTAGAATGCGGCACTTCAACAACATTATCGACATAAGTAAAAAGAAACAGAGGACTTGCAGGAGTACAGTAAAAAAAACCATGAAAACAACAACTTAATTTTTCCTCCTGGTGTGCAGACCTGGCTCGGTGAGAAACAAACTCATGCTTATCTGAATTCCATCACTATTAAACTGTCATCTTTGTTCTGTTAATCTGTTAGGATTAAAATGAGAATCCTTAACTCGTTGTGTAGGATTTAGTACCAAGGACAACTTTCTCTACGTTAATCTATACCTCTTTGGTTAAGGATAAGTGGCAGTCAATACATTACAGTATTTGTGTTCCCTTTTAAGATACATCTGTACCCTATGACTATGTTTAGAAGCATCAGAATATTATTAAACTTTGATGTATGGTCTGCCCTAAGGATAATCTGTACTTTAATAAAAAAAAAAAATAGAAATAAAATAAAATATCAAGGAGTATTTTTATTTTGGAAAGGTATCCTTGCATCGTGTTACTACGTATACCTGTCAGTCAATGCTGTCAAGAGAGACTACACGAGGTGTGACGTCATGCGCAGACGGAACGTATTTTCGCTCGCTGATGAGCCGACCTCTCCCATTAAAGGACCTTGTATATATATATATATATATATATATATATATATATATCGTTTGATGAATTTAGCCAATGAATCCTCTATAGATTTAGTCAGTCTATGGAGACGACTGGTGAAATCTAACAGAGGCCCTTTGCATTAATAGGCGTAGAAGATGATGATGTTGAGGATTTTTCTGTATTTGTACTTAGAACTTAAGTACATAAACGCTCAGAAGCTCATTATTTACATAAATTTGTATTAATAGTGTAACATACAAGAATTTTCCTCCACGAAAGGTGTACTTCTTTCGATATGATGAGTATCAAAACACTAATAACACGTACTTAACTGTTCATTGAACGACACTTCTAACCCCGCAAGTACCCTTCGCCGGAGAACGTTGCCAGCTCTACTAGTACATAAATTGGGCCTTTCAATTCTATTAAAGCACACTCATGTTTCCTGATATCAGAATCAAGGTACGTATATTCTTATTTTCTCTCCCTACTCTTCTCTTGCAGCAGATTCACACAGATGTTTTGCCAGTGAATCATCCCGCATTCTTTAAACCTGAATTATTGTTTGTTCATTTCTAAATATGAACTATTTTCATGGCTCTTTAGTTTGTTTTATAATCGAATATTTTTAAAAGTCAAAAGTAAGGAAAGTTGACCGATGATTTACTTAAAAACGTATTACTTCCATTATTCCATCGTTCAAATGAAGTGTTTATAGATTGTAATCCTTCAAATCTGGCTTCCCTTGTAACATTATTTGCTATACTTGTTTAAAAAATTTCCTTCATGTCTATTGAACCATTAGTTCTTTTTGATCATTAATTATTTGAAGAGTAGATGAAGATTTTTTTTCGACTAACTGTGGTGATATCCTTAAATTTTGGGCAGCCAGTACTAGATTGGACCCCTCTCTCTGGTTACGGCTTATTTTGTCTTTGCCTACACATACACGAATAGTCTGATTTATTCTTTCCACATTCTCCTCTGTCCTCATACACCTGACAACACTGAGATTACCAAACAGTTCTTCTTTGCTTAAGGGGTTAACTACTGCAATGTAATTGTTCAGTGGCTACTTTCCTTTTGGTAAGGGTAGAAGAGACTCTTAAGCTATGGTAAGCAGCTCTTCATAGAGAATGACACTCCAAAATCATACCATTGTTCTCTAGTCATGGTTAGTGCCATAGCCTCTGTACCATGACCTTCCACTGTCTTGATTGGCGTTCTCTTACTTGAGGGTACACTCGGGCACGCTGTTCTATCTTATTTTTCTCTCCTTTTTTTAAAGTTTTTTTTTTATAGTTCATATAAGAAATATCTAATATAATGTTGTTACTGTTCTTAGTATATTTTATTTTGATTGTTTATTACTCGTAGGTTTTTTATTTCTTTTTTTCTTTTCCTCATTGGGCCATTTTTCCCTGTAGGGGAGCCCTTGGGCTTATAGTATCTTGCTTTTCCAATTAGGGTTATAGCTTTGCTTATAATAATAATAATAATAATAATAATAATAATAATAATACATAGCTTTTAAAATGTCAACTTGTGTAAACACGATTTGTTGGCTGCAAAATATGTAGCAATTCTCTTAGATATTTTGGACATCCGGTTCTGATAACTTGATGGGTTATTGTACATATTTTAAACTAAATTCTCGCTTTAATAAGTAGCCAGTGTAAATTAATTAGTATAGGAGTGATCTTTTCTCGGTGTGGAACACCTTTTATTAGTCTTGCTCCTATGTTTATTATGTTTGGTAATTTCATGAGTTGCACTTTTGGTAGATTGTAGTAGATGGGAGTTATAGTAGTCATTCCTGGTAATAACACAGTTTATCACAAGTTCCTTTACAGAATGTTCATCCAGGTACTTATTTACAAAAGCAATGTTTCCAAGATGATAACCAGCAGTTTTTACTACATTATTTATTTGGGCATTGAAAGACAAGTTACAGTCAAGAGATACGCCTAGGTCACGAACTTTACTAGATATCGGGACAGAGTTGTTATTTATGTTTATTTGAATATCGCCCAAGTTTTTTTACGTTGTTTTTCTGTTCGACCACCATAAACTCGGTTGTATTTTCATTTAGTTTTAGTTGATTGATTGTCATCCATTCCCTAATACTGGCAAGAATTTGGTTTAGAGTTTCAGTAGTGTCGTCTATCTCATTTATGGAGAAGTAAAATTGTGTATCATCTGCAAATGGATTGAACTTCACTCCACGTCTTTGTAGTATTTTCGACAGACCAATGGCATAGATATAGAATAAGAGGTATCCCTCTGTTTAAAGGTTCATATGATGAATAGGAGTTTCAAATTTGTACTCTGTAATTTCTGTCAACCAAGTAGTCTTTAAAGTATTCAAAAGCTTGTTCTTCAATGTCGATAGACTATATATCATTTAGTAGCATTTTATACACAGCTGTATCAAAACCAGCGCTAAGATCAAGTAATATTGAAATACCACACCTGTTTTCAGCCATCAATTCCAGCCTATCATTTAAAACAGAACAAATAGCTGTCTCCGTCGAGTATAGTTTTCTGTAAGCAGACTGGTAGTCTGGCAAAGCTTCTATTTCTACTAAGTGACTAATTAGTTGTTAAAAAATTACGTATTCTAGCACCTTTGAAACAAAGGACAGAATCGAAATAGGTCTATAAAAGCTTAATTCCTGATAATCTAGAGCACTTTTCCAAACCGGTGTAACTATAGCCATTTTCTCAGATTTGTGAAACTTACACTCATCGATGTTTGTATTTGCTATTCTTGTAATTACATCAGCTAGACTAGAAAAGTTTCTCTCTTCAATTAATTGAGATATTGGCATTGGATCGATCGCACAGTTTTTCTTTACTCTCTTGATAATTCTGGTTACATCATCTTGTGTTATTGAATATCGGTCATTTTAGCTGTGTATCTGGTATAGCATTAATCTGATGTTGAATATTTGTAAATGACCTAGTTATATTTTCTATTTTGTTTTTAAAGAATTCTAGAAAATGATTTGCTAATTCCTGGTTACTGTACCCCTCTGCTAGCCTTTTATCATTTACATTTCCCATTATACCATTTCATCATCATCTCCTCCTACGCCTATTGCCGCAAAGGGCCTCGGTTAGATTTTGCCAGTCGTCTCTATTTTGAGCTTTTAAATCCTAAGCTTTTTGATTTAGTAATTTTCCATTCATCATCTCCTACTTCACGCTTCATAGTCCTCAGCCATATAGGCCTGGACCGTTCAACTCTTCTAGTGACTTGTGGAGTCCAGTTAAATGTTTGGTGAACTAATCTCTCTTGACCCTCTCCATCTACCCTTCATCATGATCTCATCCACATATGGCACTCGAGTAATCTCTCTTATAATTTTGTTTCTATTCCTTTCCTGCTATTTAACTCCCAATATTCTTCTCATGGCTTTGTTCTCTAATCTACTAAATCTATTGGAGATTGTTTCATTGTCAGACCATGACATGTCCATAGAGTAACACCAATCTCACTAAACTGATATATAGTCTGATTTATATGTAATTTCAGGTGATTTGATTTCCAAATTTTACTTAATCCAGCCATTGTCTGATTTCGTTTTTCAATCTTTCTCTAAACTCTAACTCTAAAGACCCTGTATCGGAGATCATAGTTCCTAAATGCTTGAATGATTCTTCCTCATTAATCCTTTCTCCCTCCAATGACATTTCATCTTCCATTGCATACTCCGTTCTCATCATCTTTGTCTTTCTTCTATTT
Organism: Palaemon carinicauda; assembly: GCF_036898095.1. Lineage (NCBI taxonomy): Eukaryota > Metazoa > Arthropoda > Malacostraca > Decapoda > Palaemonidae > Palaemon > Palaemon carinicauda. The sequence continues at coordinate 57,370,457 of NC_090751.1, forward strand.
GTCTTCGGCCCAACCTCGTGTGATATTTCATGCATTCTGGCAAGCAAGCATTGCAAGTCCTGTGGTGTCCTGCTAACAAGGACAATATCTTCAGCATACACTAGGTTTGCTAAATTCCTATCACCAATCCAGTCCAATCCTTCTCCACCATTTCTGACTGTTCTACACAGTACAAAATCCATGAGGAGGATAAAAAACAAAGGTGACAATATATTCCCATTTAGCAGACGATATAACTTATTTATGTCTGAAAAGAAATGGAATGAAACGAAATGTATAGGAAGGTATGTCTAAAATATATAAAGTAACTATTGACTCCAGTTGAAACTATTATTTATTGTGTAAATTTATATTTTATCAGTTTGCCTGAGTATTCATATTAGATTACAGTGCTTGACTAACGTAAGAAGCACTGCAGAAGTGTGTCAGTATTTGAAATATTGTCAACTTACGGACCAGCTTAGAAAAATAGTGGAGCATAATAATTATGATTTTTTTTTCTCTGGGAAAGCTAACATCACATATCTTCGAAACATGATAGCTCAGTGAATTCTTTTCAAAAGGAATTTTTTTTTTGGTTCCCGTTCAGTCTTATACAAGTAAGTGGCACAGACCCAGCCTCGTTTATTAACATTTATCACACCGCAAATTTAAGAGAGCAGCGGCAGCAAGACAATTTCTAGACGAACTCTTTTCAAAACACAACTTGACTGCTTGTGAGGACAAGTTTTTGCCAGCTTACCAGATGTCACATTGCCTCGTTAGGGTAAGCCTTCATATGCATATTATTAGAGCATTTTAACCCCAATGGGGTCTTGTGGTCTCTAACATTGCTGTCGTTGTTGGGCACGGTGTTGCTCCGGAACTTCTAAATCATAGTTCTAGTTCGTAAGAGTTGACATTTAGGGCTCGTTGAACCCTCCCCGCTATTTAGAGAAGTAAAATTGTAAGTTGATTTTAACCTCGCGCTATATCTCACCACCCCATCTGAGAAGAAGGACGATGGATTTAATTTTCTACTCTCTCTCTCTCTCTCTCTCTCTCTCTCTCTCTCTCTCTCTCTCTCTCTCTCTCTCTCTCTCTCTCTCTCTCTCGTCAAAATATAGGGTGAATAAAATCGAACTTACTAGTTTTGAGATAAAGAGGTCACTGGACATTTTATCTGACCATTTGTTTTTGAAAGTACTTTCATGTATCACACTCTCTTGAAGTTTGCTTCAATAATTTTTAATTTGGCCCTTTGTTTATTCAGTATTTTAGTTATGAGATATTATCTGCTGTTTTGCTGGTGGATATTTATTGTACAAAATCTAACTTTTGATTATAACTGATAAGGTTAGATGAGTATAATCTTTATCTGTTTTGTTAAACTCGGTTCGTCTTACAGATAAACTGAATGATTAATAGTTGTCTGGAAGGCAATTTGTCTTTGGTTTTATCTGTTTAATTTTTTTTTTTTTGGGGGGGGGGGTTACTTTTGAAGTAATGTTTTTCCTGCTAATAGAACCTTTGCTGTATTAACAACTCCCTTGTATTTATGCTTTAAAATATTTGATATTAAGAGTTTTCGTATTTCATAATTCGATCAGTATGTTACCAGTATGAACATATTAAACGAAAATATAGGTTTCGGTGTATTTAATAGACAATTCGAGAAGGTCCAGTCATATGTATATATATATATATATATATATATATATATATATATATATATAAATATATATATATATATATGTATGTATGTATGTATGTATGTATGTATGTATGTATGTATAAGTTAGAAAAATACTTGGTAGAAGTTAATTTTGGACATGTGTATGATTCAATACTGATCCATGTTGAACAGTCGAAATAGTTATAACACATGTCAAGTAATTTCAGCCTGCATAGTAATTTACAATAATAATTTTTTTTTCGTGATTTTTACTTAACAGGTAGAAAGAAAAAGTGTAATTTTTTCTGCATCATAGAAAGGAATTTCTTTTTATACCCTACCTCTTTGTGATTAATTGAATGATGTTTTACTAATATTACATCTTATGGTAGAGTAAACTCAGCCTTTACAGATATATTGTTGTACAATGCCCTTTGCTACGAAAAGAAGTGCACGGCAACATTTTTTAAGAGAGCAATGCCTCACCTATCTTAATATTCAATGATAGTTTGCTGTTAAAGATTGATAGAAGAAAAGTATGTAATATAGGTTGTACAGCTGTTGTCAGATGTCAAATTGAGCGATGTCGTTTAGAGTGGTACGTATAAGGCGATGGTAGTTTAGAGCTATACTAACTGAACAATGGTCGATTTGAGATATATGGTGGGAGATAGCCACCACGGGGGAATATACAAGTTAGGTATTATTATTATTATTATTATTATTATTATTATTATTATTATTATTATTATTATTATTATTATTATTATTATTATTATTATTATTATTAGCCCTGGTTGGGGAAGCAAAATGCTACAAGCCTAAGGAGGAAAGGAAATAATGGAATAACAGGTCAGATATATATATATATATATATATATATATATATATATATATATATATATATATATATATATATATACATACATATATACATATATATATATATATTTGTATATATATATATATATATATATATATATATATATATGTATATATATATATATATATATATGTATATATATATATATATATATATATATATATATATATATATATATATATATATATATATATTTTAGGATCAGTAACAACGTTAAAATAATCGTATATGAATAATATATGAACTGTAAAACGAGACTTAGGTCCACCTACGCAACGGAAATGCAATAATAGAAATGTAAAACAGATGAATAAAACCTTCTAGTATACTGTATAGATCTGCGCTTTATGATGGAAATTACATGTCTATTGGAATTAAATGCATACTTAGTACTACGTACAAGATAGTAACAGTCTGGAAAGATCTGAGGACAATGGATGATCTGAATTATGAAAGATCTCCCGTAACAAGCATAAAGAACTAACTGAACAACGGTGCCAGAGGTTTATATGAAGACCAGGAATAAAAAATTTAATAGACCGCTAGTTTCTATCCAACAAACTAAGATAATGAAGGAATTAGAATATTTCCTAAGGATATACGGATCACCGAAACTCTTAAAAGAATCTTAAAGAAGATACAGAACTAATGTTTCTCGTAAGTAGATTTTCAATCAAGAGTCATACCTAGAATTCTAAATGAGTTGTATATAGTTAAAAAAGACATCGTCAATGCAAAGATCTGGATGTTGAGAAGCCACTGTCCTCTACCTGCAGTAATTACAATCATACTTCGAGTTTTGTTCAACTTCATGCCCCATAATTTTCATCATGCACTAATTCTAGCTAGATGTCTATAAAGGGATTCTGCAACCATAGATCTACATTATGGAGATGGAATTGATACAAAAGGTGCATATGTAACATCAGTTCAAGTACTGTATAACCCACCAACAGCTAGTTAACATCAGTTATTCACGGTGTCTAGTCATGACACAATAATTACATTTAGATAAAACCCATCATGAATATTTTCCTAAGAAAACGTGGCCAAGACAAAGTATCATACAATGCGTATTATTTGAAATGTCACTGCAAAAAGCGGTAACTCTTAATATGTGGCTCATAAGTACATTCATTTAGTTGGCATCGTTTTTTAAGTACTTCACTCAAACTGCCGTTGCCCAAACCACTGGACATGGTAACGTAAATAACCCGGATGTTGATGAAGTAAAGACAAAACCAATTTCAGTTATAACGATAGTATTCTTTGAATCACAAAATGTTGAATAATGCGTAGGCTTACAATCCTCTAATTAAGCAATGTCAGCATTTGTTTGGTGATTTAGCCTTCTTACTTAAAATGTGGATATATTTAATAATTTAATTTTTACGACATGTTGACCGATACTCAAGTGTTGAAAATGAGGTTGTATCTATTTATAAAACGGTCCGAGAAAGGTATAAGCCTGAGAGGAATTATGTGAAAGTATTCCACACTATATATTTGCCTATAAAACAAACTGGATGCGCACGATCAGTTGTTCAATAAAGAACTGATTTAATCTGTTTAAGTCAAGGAACTAAGCAGCAAACTGAATTACCTTAAATTTTCTTAGTTTAATGAAATAATATACGGTTATGGATGCTTTGCACTACAGTAACACACTACGTAAAGGCTACACGGCATTACTTGAATTTAATTACTCTCCGATATATGATTATATTAGCTTAGGAAGTGGTGTAACGTGGGCATGTTTTGCAGTTGTGAGCTATTTCATATGGTGTATATAAAACAATGTTTTCAGAATATTTTTTTAGTCATACTATTTGTAAATGAAGTTTTGTTTACAGTTTTACCTGATTTTGCTTATTTATTTACTTCTTTTTGTTGATTTATATTCTGTACTTATACCTATGAAGTATTTAATTATTCCATCATCTCATATTTATTTGTACATAATTATTTTTACTTATATGATTACATATATAGTTACTCACTTTTCACATTAGGCCTAATGCCTGAGTTTGTTTAAATTCTGGCAATGATTTGTTGAAAGGACCCTTTGACTATCAGACATTCTGCTTCTCGTTTACAACACAAACAATTCTTCCGTGCTTGAATATGACGTCTGACAGCTTGGATTGTTAAATAAGGTAGCATAGCATTGAGGTTGATAATGTGATTACCTATAAAAGAAAGAAAAAATGGAAGCCTGTGATACTTGCATAGGTTGTTACACTTCATTTCTGATGCTTTAGTTATTTAGTCATTTATTAATTGAGTCAATACCCTTTCGGTGATTGGTTCTTGAAGTAGAATAGAGCGGTTGTTTTTAGCTTAGGAGAGAGAGAGAGAGAGAGAGAGAGAGAGAGAGAGAGAGAGAGAGAGAGAGAGAGAGAGAGAAGTAGTAGTAGTAGTAGTAAAAAATTCACTTAACGGTTCCTTTAAAAACGTTAATTGATATGCTCAAATTACAGAGTAACTGTTAGGAATGATACATTTGGAAGAACAAAACCAAACTTAAATAAATACTGTACACCCTACTCTAGTCTATTAGGTAAAATCAATATTATCATAGTAAGTCTATATCTCCCTTGCAGAGAACAAATCTGTGTTGGGTGTAGTCAATGTTTGGTGCAAAAAAGAACCGACAGCTTCTTTGAATATCTGTAATTGTGTGAATAAAGCGTTTTCTCAAAGATTTAAAGAATAATGAGAAGATCCGTTTGGAAGATCAGTGAGTGGACTGAAATCAGGATACTCCATGCAATGAAAAGCAGAAAAAGAAGGTATATATCGTTCGCTTCAATTCTGGGTGTTGAAACACAGGTAACGAGATTTGAACTTAAGCTTCAAGTTTGGATTTCTCCCTCACTAACTCTTAAGGGGAATGTAATCACCTCTCAATAGAATGACAATTTCGAATTCGCCATGGTAATTACTGGACGCCTGTAACAATTTGCGGCCCTTTTTCGAGATTTGTTCGTTTTGATCAAAATCTCTCTCTCTCTCTCTCTCTCTCTCTCTCTCTCTCTCTCTCTCTCTCTCTCTCTCTCATGCATTCTGGTTCAATTCATAAGTCAGTGGATTCCATTACTTTTTCTTCGATTTCTGAGTTCTTGAGTTCAATTTTTTCTTCATGTAATCTCCCATGCCAGATTATTAAGGGTTCAACCGTTTGAATTAATTTCCTCCAGGAAATATTGCGAATTAAAGGTCACTGATTCGATTTTCAAAGCTGCCAGATTATTTTACTAAACTGTATTTTCAATGTAAGGCAGTGTGTTTTTTTCTTTATCTGTTTCCTTTCTCCCTATTTAATTTGGCCTCAATTCCTGGAATGTGATCACTTCGCTATGGTTAGATGATAGAGTATACTTTTGCGTAAGTTTCCATTTCCATATTCTTTACTTTGCTACGTGTTATTTATGTGCATAAGGGAAGGAACCCTTCATTCAAATTGACTTAGTGTTTATAACTTCCTTGTCCTTTTCAATTCTCTTATGAATTGATATTTTGCTATGATTCTTTAAGGGTTTGCTGTTTCTTCCCTTTAAATGGAAAGTGTAAACGATCAGTTATATGATATTTAGCAGATGAATAAAATCCATAGACTGCATCGTCGTATAATTTTCTTCAATCAATGTGAACATTTCAGCCCAGCTACCTATTTAATTCAGCTTCCACTATTACAAATATTGTGCTCTCTCCTGTCATTGTTGCTGTGGAGTTCATAGGGTTAGGTTCATAAGTCAAGTCAGATATATTAGCCAGTTGGCATCGTAATTTGAGACACGTGAGTTCATCCCCAACACAACATTTTTATTTGCATTTTGATCACATATTAAAGGCATACATGGACTGTATATTAAGCGTTGATCTTTCTACACACTCCATAAAATATATTTTCCTACTTATTATAGATAGTTGAGTAGATCTGATAAGATATAGTAAGCTTTCAAGTTTTATTATCCATCCATGATCATGTGCATTAAGATTACAGGGCATAAACTGTTCCTATATATTTTTTTTTTTATTTATTTCCTGTTTTTTTTTTTCAGTTATTAATAGTCCCGCAGTGTGTCGTAGAAATTTTAAGACCTCGGGAAGGGTTCGGTAAATATTTGTTTTTTATTTGTTTTGATATTTGTGTAGAAGTTTACTCTTCAACTTAATGGCATCTATTTCTCTGTTAAACTAAGTATTGAAATAAATGCACATTCTAGCTAGTCGACTACAGTGGGTCAGAACTTGAGGGGGAGGCAAGCATATAGTTGCAACCTAATCCCCAAATACTGCAGAGAACTGTAAAGCCAAAACTTTTGGGAGACATTCCCTTCAAGTGTAAATTGTGTATAATGTATAGTAGTGGAAATAATATAACTCTTATTTCCGTATTATATTTTATTTCTCTGCACGAATAGGTTTTATGCTTATGTTTTCCAATGTTTGCATCATTATTTTTAACCACATTGCCTTTTGTTCCACCCAGGCCCACAGAAAATTCGACAAATCTTCATTATCAAATATCTTGACTGTAATCATAGCTCTGGCAGCCTAGTAACTAACCGTTTCACGAGTCGGAAGTTCGAGCCATGATCGCAGCTCAAAAAAGTTTACTCTAGTTTTCAAATTGACTGTCCTTGTGGTGTAAGGATGTGTTGTTTTGTGGAGCCTATACAGTATGTCTACCTGATGAGTCATTGGCATCCATTGCCTGACTCTCTTGGTGCTAGCTCGGTTGGAGAGGAGGGCTTGCCCGCTGATCATATGTATATTGGTCGGTCTCTATGACATTATCCTGTCCCTTGCCTCTGTTACTAATGAGTGACATTTAAAAGCTTTAAAGGCTCTATGAGTAAAATTAGGTCTTGAAAGTTTCTTGGATAACGGTCGGGAAAGCTTTGTGCAGTTTGTTGCCTTTTACTGTCTCCTTGAATATTTCTTAGGTATTACTGCGTTATCGTTCCCCTAATTCCATACCTCAAGTATATTAGATTATTTTGCTGAGTGTTAATAGTTTAACAATCAACTAATTACAGAAGAATCATGTCAGCATATGCTTATAAGATAATGGATCTTCGCTTTATTAATCTCGAACTTCAGGTTATTGGACAGCGAGGTGCCTCTGAAGAACAGCCTAACATACATGGAAAGTATTATTCCTATAGTGGTAAAGACTTTCCTTCCATCACTTGTCACGATGCTGTTTATTCATGAGCCATACAACATTTCTATAACCAGGTTCATACCTTCTGTCATTAAATATCCATGAGATCCGTTTTATGTCAGATCTGTAGGTATAATTCGTGCCTTGTTCTCAGCTCTCTCTCTCTCTTGGCCATGTGATATATAACGATTTACCCAACCACATAATTATTTAAAACGCTTCACGTTTTGTCAGGATGGGAGTCGACCCGTTTTACCATGTTAGCCTCAATCTTTTGTGTCTTGATGTCTGTACCTTTCTCGGCGTTTAAATTCAAAGCGTTACAAGGAAAAATAAATCCACTTGTTTACATCTTTTCATTCGTTTTCTGGGTATTTTGTGGTTTATTTAGGTTCTAGCAATTCAAAGCAAATTCCGCTGTTTTTTTTATTTATTTTGAATTGTATATGCTAAATTTTGGCTACTGCTCTCCAATACTGGTTATAGAATATTTTTTTTGAATTTTTAGAGTTTCATGTTAAAAAGAAATTGTTATTTTTTTCACATTTGAAGATATTGATAAACAGTATCTCAAATGTTCTGTCTGAAAACCTCAACGCTCTGGTTTACCCTTAAAACTGGATTTTCCATAGATAGACTTGTTTTAAACCAGTCTCTCACACAAGTTAAGATTCTCTCCAACTCTCTCCAGAATTAATCTGTGACGTATAGCGACGCAAGTCAAGCCCAAGCCACGATGGCCTTTTAAGTCGGGGATCGCATTGTCAAAACATTCATAAGTCAGCTTTAAGAGAGGAAGGTGGATAGTGATTGCACAGCCAGCACTTTGTTCAGTAATCCCATTGCCTGTTGAAAATAGAAGTTTTGCAACACGGGATTAGATACCTCATATCTGGCATGCCGATTCTCCCACTCGGGGATTTAGGGGGTTTGGGATTCTTACGTGAGCACCTCTGCCCGCAGACTAAGGATTCCGTCGACCACAATGTCCTCCAAGGGATAGCTTCAATAAAGATTAGTTTGTTTGTATAATGAATGGTAAGATGAACCTTATCCAAACACGGCATCCTATACCCTAGTGGGAATGCTCCTGGGACCTCCACTTACCTTATCAAAACGGCTCAACTTCCATTTTGATTGCAATTTGTCAGACCTGTGCTAAGGGAGGGTTTTGGAACTGGGATTTGTGGAGTAGATATGCCAGGTTCCCGTGAGAGGAGCAGAGCTGACATGGAAAGAATATGCAAAGATAATGGTAAAATCTTTCAAGAATTTAATAAAGCTCTCTTTTACTTTTCGGTTTTAGATAAATTAATATACTGCGTTCTTTATATCTTTGTTTGTGTAGAATACATTGTTTGTTCGTTTACCCGCGCACAAAAATACACACACACTTTATATATATATATATATATATATATATATATATATATATATATATATATATATATATATATATATATATATAAATATATAAATGAATTTAATTTATTTTTAATCCTCACAAATATAGTATGTGATCATCTTGTTCTGCTACTGCCATTCGAACTGCCCAAATGTAGCTACTTCAGATCTTTATGCAGCAGTGAAATTAATAAACGCATCTCAGTCGTATGTCAGGTACTCGTCCAAGCGTTGCGGTCGAAATTCTTTGGCATCTTCTGATCATTTCCGTAGTCCCAGTCAAGCATATCATTGCGCGTGCGATTTTAGACATGAATCAGGAATTAATACCCTTCATGAATCACTAATCATATTTTCGGCTGGCATCGTAAATAAATGCCATTGCGGACAGAGAGTTCAAGTTTTAGGTGGTTTTTCGCATAGCCAAAGGAAAAGTGATTCTCGATGGACAACAAAAATGGAAGATGGGTTGTACTTTTTTTTCAGTTAAGTACCAAGAATAACAACTTTGCATATCTTTAAAGTAAACTTGGTGTTTTCATCTCCTAGAGAAAATATTTTCTTTAGTAATTCTGTAGCTGTCTCGAAATTTATTCTTTATTCTGATAAGGATTTTATTTATGTAGACGTATCCTAAAACGCTTTAGTTCATTTGGGTTACTTTAATTAACATTTTGTAACCTTGTGTAAGTGATTTATGTAGTAACTTTCTGATCACAAACAGGGTTGTGGGTATCAGAGATCGTGATGTAGCATATTTAGAATGTACTTTTCTTTGAAGAAATCGAATAATTATAATGGTATATTTTTATGAGAACTGACTATAGACGTAAGATATTTAGATTCGTCAAATGTGTGTGTATATTTTACTATGTTCTTGAAATTCTGTATAAACGTTTTTTTTTTTTTTTTTTTTTTTTTTTTTTTTTTTTTTTGTATCACGGAGATGTATTTGAAAAGGGTCTGGATTAAAAAAAAAATTCCATTATTCTATGAAGAGTATACATAAGGGCATCCTTGCCTCATTCCAATAGCTAATGCCGTAAGGTTTCCAGCTGGATTACAGAGTAAGAATTTGTATTCAAGGATAGTTCATGAAATATAATATTTGTGGGGTTTACTTTCGTATTCAATCAGGGTAAGCGTGTGTTTGGCTTGCTTAAGAAATCACTAATAAAGACTGTGGGAATCTAGGTTTCAGGAAGCTTTGGCGGTAGAAACAAACACTACAGGAATGAAGCAATATTCTTACTTTGCTTTTGCACTGTCCTCCTTCCTACATCTTTCCAATAGATTATATGGTGACCGTTAATGCCACCCAAAAGCTAGTTTCAGTTAGAGTAATTTTTTAGTTGTTTTTGAGCCTGATGATAATCTCTCTCTCTCTCTCTCTCTCTCTCTCTCTCTCTCTCTCTCTCTCTCTCTCCAGCTTTGGAGACCTCTTAAAATTTTAGTAGGTGCTAATTATGTAAGGGTAACATGATCATTTTAATTTATCATTTATTTTGTTCTAAACACGGATGATTTAGAGTGCTATGGGTGCGCCATTTTGTAACACGTTATGCCTCTGTAGTGAGTAGATTACAATGGGTTGCAAAAAGGGTGATATGTGTCTGGGGCATGGAATCTTTTCCGAAATTTCTTGCTAAGAAACAGGAGAGTTATACCTTTGGATGCTTTCTGGAAAAAGGAGAAAATGCCAGGTTCTGAGATGTTTGTGTTGTTGGATTGAAAAGCTGCTTAAGACTAGGAACCTAATCCCAAAAAGAGTTACTGGGAACTGGTATAAAACCTTAGGCGCCGTACGTCAGA
>NC_090751.1:57386382-57391977 GCF_036898095.1 Palaemon carinicauda
GTTCCATCTTGATAACATCTTGTGTGACACTTACTGATTCCAGCTGAATAGTACTTTCAAGGATTTAAAGGAATGTGTCTCAGCTTCTAAGATGGAAGGCCAGATGGATGCGTCCTCAAGCACACAATAACTCATGCAGATCATCGTAGCCAGCCGAGGCAATCTGCCTTATATGCGGACCTGTGTACATGTTCATGTCACCGCAGACAAATTAAGCGAGCCTTTTATATATACATGCAAACAGGTCATGTTTCGATCAGCCGTAAAGGCATTTGGACAGGTGAAGAAGTACCTTTTATTTGGCGGCAAGATGGAATCGCGTCAGCGCTGCATCAATAATGGACCTTGCTCGTGACGTTTTGATTTTAAGAACAATCTTGGTTTACTTAGACCTTGGTATTCTCTCTCTCTCTCTCTCTCTCTCTCTCTCTCTCTCTCTCTCTCTCTGAATCAGCTGTAAATGCATGTTTCTTTGGTATGTCTAGGACATCTTGCGCAACCATCAGTAATTTGAAGTTTTGCACGCTGCAGTGATTCAGATGCGTTAGGTAATCGTTATTCCAGTTCTTTTTCTGGAACTTATTTTGAATTTTTTAATGTTTATTAACTAAAGTGTGCAGTTATATGCTGAATGTATAAAAAAAAGAATAAAATGAAATTCCACCATTCATTTTCATGCTGCATGTTCACTACAAAAAAAAAAATATGTTTTAATGGCCTTATTTTGAAAATGATGACGTAATTTTACTGGCTGGTTAAACATCGTAGGATTGCAATAAAATGCATAAGTTTAATTTACAAAATATGAAATTAGGGGTATGTATCTTTTTTCCTATATTAAAGTCTATTTTCTTTTTAGAGATTGTTGAATGATACGAGCCATCTCTTTCATTCTTTATCTAAATATTCCTTTGTGAATTAAACTACTTTTCCTCATAGGATTTTTGTGTCTTGCACGCACATGTAAACATCTATATCTGTCTACCTATCTATCTATCTTTATTTATGTATATATATATGAGGGTAAGTAAAAAATTTCTAGGAAAAGAGGTGCATTTTTCAGAGCTGCAAATCTTGCTTGGCCTTAATTGTTTAAACTAGTCTCTGAAATCACGTTGGTGGTTATCTGGCTGTGATTAGTCAGTCACCTCCTAGTATGGATTTAAAGAAAGCTGAAAAAAAACTTCTTGATCTCTAAAAATGAGCAAACTGGAAGTGAGGGCAAACGTCAAGTTTCCAACAAAGCTTGGAAGGAACCAAAGACAAATCACCAAAGCCTTGAAACAAGTTTATGGAGTTTCTTTACCAACTAAGATCTTTTTTTAACTGGATAAATCGATTTTAAAGTCAGTAGAAAAGACTAAAAAGGCAATTTCAGAGAAGGATAACCTTCCATTGCAACAATTGAAGATTCTGTGGGCCATGTGAACAATCGTATGGAAGATGATATGCGAATCACGATCGATGAAATTGCCAATGGAGTTGGAAGTCCCCGGGGCTTTCGTTTTCGATTTTAAATGAAATCTTAGTCTAGTAAACTATTCGTCCGTTGGGACCCCAAAAGCGTTGCGTAAGGACCATCTGGGTAAAAGAGATGGCTTCTCTTTAGCGCGTTTAACAAGAAATGAAGTATTGCCACTAGATGTGAATCATGGATTCAATCAATGTGACCTTTAACCCAAGATTCCAACGAATCCAATATTCAAACTAAGCTGTGGTAATCAAAAGAATCCGATGGATTAAAAAGTAAAAAGGTAAAATTTGAAAAGTCAATTCTGGAAGTTATATATATATATATATATATATATATATGCATATATATGCATATATACACATACATACACACACATACACCATGAAACCTCTTTATCATCGTATCTGCTTTCCATGAGTCCTCTCATGCACGGCCAACCTTATGGGACCATAGTATAAAAAAATCTTCCATGGCATCTCACTCATCTGCAATGCCAACTTCAGCAGACAGATTAAAATCTTTGGACATTCATTATCCTGGCTACACATCAGCATGGTTGCTTAGTCCATGGTTACACGCCTTTGTATAGCATGAGGCTAGTGAATCATCACTAATGCATTGCTAGCAATCACTCTCAAGTGCTATTACTCATTTACATAAAGTATCTGTGAGTGTAAAGCCTCATACAAACAAGGGAAATCGGCCTTCTGCTGTGAATTTGGTCTCTAAACTTGTTTCTAGTAATTTGAGTATTGATGCAATAGCAAAGAGGACTCATGCAATGTTGTCTCTTGTGAAAAAGGCAAAAATATCAATTTGATAAAAAAAAGGAAAGTTTAGTAGGTGACAAAAAAATTATTAACTGAAAATTATTCAGATGATCCCTCTAGCATTTTATTACAAGATATAGAGCCAAAAAGGCTTTCAAAATGCACTATCCTTGCTTTCACTTCATTTATGTCTGCAATGAATCCTTGTTATAATTATCATCGTATTAATGAGGAAAATGGAAGAGTTATTGATGGCTAAAGTGGTTTACATTATTGCTACATAATTATTTATTTCTATTTGCTGTAACAATTTCATTATTTTACAGTATTGTATATAAATTACATAGCTATAGTAAGGTTTCAGTGAGAAAGCAAGGGAGGATAATATTTTACTATACTATGATGTATAACTATTACATATATATATATATATATATATATATTATATATATATATATGTGTGTGTGTGTGTGTGTATCTAAAAAGCAATACATTCACATTCAATCATAATCTCTCTCTCTCTCTCTCTCTCTCTCTCTCTCACACACACACACACACACACATATATATATATATATATATATCTATATATATTAAAAGATATATATACATATATGTATATACATATATTACTATTTATATATATTATATATATATATATATATATTATTACTAGCCAAGCTACAACTCTAGTTGGAAAAGCAATATATATATATATATATATATATATATTATTTGTTTATATATATATATATATTATTTATGTACTGTATATATTTTTTTCTCTGGTAACGCTCAGCTCTCCCTTTCCCTCTGGTAGGGGAGAATGCAGTAGTCATACTATGGTAAGAGTGTGGTGCATGTTTGTACAATCTAAATATTTAGCCGTCCTTTTTTACGGGTTGCACCCGCTAGTGTATGAATGTATGTATAAATGCATTTATTTTGGGTGACCATGAATGTAACAAATTTTTTTTAGTAAAAAGGTTTTCTTACAATATGTGGCGTAATCAAGCAAATAAATATTAAAATATAACAACTAGCGAAGCTTAAAGATGGAACTCGTCCTTATTGAAATCATTTTAAATGTTACGGGAATGTTTTCTTTTGACACTTATCATTTACATCCTTGTTACAGGACAGGTGGTCGGAGCCTTAAATAACTTAAGATGTAGCACGCTTTTGTTAAATATTTAACACAGAGAATATTTGTAGGTGAATGAATTTACTTAGGCATTAGGAATGTTAAAGTTCAGTTTTCCTCGTTCTTGTACAAAACATATTTAGATGCGCCAATGACTTGTAACACTGCAGGTGCTTGCCTTGTTTATTATTTAAATTTTTTTTCTCTCTCTCTCTCTCTCTCTCTCTCTCTCTCTCTCTCTCTCTCTCTCTCTCTCCTTCTTCTTCTTCTTCTTCTTCTTCTTTTTCATTGATTGTATCATAGATTGTTTGTTTGAATAAGAAACCTAACTAGCTTATGAAATTATCTGCTTTGAATTCCAAGATGGCATTAAACTTTGCTGTCACTCTCCTGTTGGTAATTACATGTTTTTAAAGAAATATATGACCTATGTTGATCCTCTCATTAATCCAGGTTTCAGTAACCGTATCAAAAATATTCCTGTAGTGGAGAAATGCTGAGAGTTTATGCTGCTCCATGAAAGCGGAAAAAGAAGCAGGAAAGGTGATTTGATCGGTAGTATTATTCTGTTTATTGTTATCATTTAGCAAAGTTTCTTCCTTAGAATAATAAACTGATTTTACTTTTGATCAGATCAGAATAATACTAAGTTTCCCCGAAGATATTATCACAAGCTTGTTTGCCGTTCGTAACCATTTATTGTCTAGAATTTAATTGTTAATTATTAATGGTTGTCTTCGTTAACAACAATTTTCCATTTTTAGTATCTTACATCACTTTTGTTTACTTGCAGGTCCTTAGAATAGACAACATTAGAATGACATGATTATCTTTACAAGTCTAAATGCATTTATGATTAATTTCGCATTACCAAACAGCGTGGGGTTTGTTTACAAGCATTGGCAATAGGGTTTTCAGGGTCGGAATAATCAACTGTTCCGCTTATATTTTAGCTTGGATTGTTTTAAAATGTCTTACGGGGAAATTATGAGCGTTTAGGAAGTCGTTATACAGTAAGAACAATCGTTTGAACTTTGTAAAAGATAGTTTCACAGATTAGGAGTATTATGAAAAACAAGGATTTAACCAATCCTTGATTATTGATTTGATCGTCTTTGTACATATATATATATATATATATATATATATATACATATATATTTATTCATTTATTTATTTATTTATGTGTGTGTGCGCGCGCGTGCGTTTATGTATATAAGTAAATATATACATGTGAGTCTGCTAATATGTACGCTTGTTTGTGTCTTGAGTGTGGATTTTCATATAAGAAGACAATAAGATTTTGGTTATCATCCTATCGACAACGTCTCCGCTCCTCCTATGCTATATAGAAATAGTTCTCATTTAGAAGTATTTATTTAGGAATCTTTATGTATTATGAATTTGTATTAACCATACATTATTGCTGCACAGTGGGATTGGCTTTAAATATTTTGCTTCCTGTTTTTATTAAGTATTTTGACATAATGTTGCCACCATTATACTTTCTTCCTCATGTTAATGATTTGAAACATACGACAGTCGATTACTTTCCAGGTACATAAGTTACTGCCTAACTCTCTGTCTATCTATATACTAATGTATCTATCTATCTATCTATCTATCTATCTGTCTATCTATATATTTATATATGATATATATATATATATATATATGTGTGTGTGTGTGTGTGTGTGTGTGCGTGTGTGTGTGTGAACTCAGTTAAAATAGTACATAGGACATCAGAATTTTTATACATTTTATTGTTTTCGCTAAATGTGGCGCCTTACGATTAATGACGGTCCTGCATAGCACTGCATATGGAAAGCAATATTCGTCTTAATCAAAATATGCTGTTATAGATTTGACATACACCGATAATCCTGTGGCATGATTGTTATCTACCCACATTTCTGAGCATCCCCAGGAAGACAGACATACAAATAGGCAAACAGACACAATCGAAAGCTGCCTGGGAAGAACTTAGTGGGAATGATCTCACCAGAATAAAAGGCAGTGCAACAAATAAACCCAGCCTGAGAAGAAGGCAATAACATCCTTGATGTTCATGAACCGTGTCTCTTGTTTTATTGCTTTCGTTCAGAGCATCAGCGATGATTATTGAAGCATGATTTCACTTAAGACGTGTTAGTTTTTGTAGAAAAGATTTATACTCGTGTAATGTTTGTAAATATACGTCGTTGCGG
>NC_090751.1:57392477-57417477 GCF_036898095.1 Palaemon carinicauda
TACATAAGGTGATAGAAAGAACAAAAAGTAAGTGGAGAATAAGAAAAAAGAACCAAGAAAGAGGGAAACCTGGATAAGAGTACAAAGCTGAAACCTGCTAACTATAACACTGGCAACAATTATAGATCGCAGGCAACTCATAACATAGGAATAGTAAACTGAGGGTTCAAATACCTCCTTTAGGGTGCATTTATGTAGGAATGAACAATAAAAGTTATCATAATAATATTATCTTGATTTATTTTAGAAAAGAAGCGAAAGCTTGCTGCAAATCTTTTGGAGCTCATAACTCAAAAACATACTTATTCCCACTTAGGTACATTTTTTCTCACTTATTTGTTGTTCGATATTAGAGAAATAGATATCGTTGAAAAGAAGAATAAAAATCGCACAATTCTGTCAGACAAAATTTTGATTTTCGTTTTACATTTTTTGTCACGATTATTTTCCGTCTAGACGAGGAAAAAAAATAAAAATTCATTAAAAAAAGAAAGGAAAATCAAAATTTTGTCTGACAGAATTGTTCAGTTGTTAGAGTAGTTTTTGTGGTATAAGTTTCAAACCAATTGGTATTATAGTAGTCGGGAAAAATGTACCTAAATATTTTTTTTGAAAACATGATTTTTGCTCATAAATCCAAAAATTTTAGATCAAATGACTTGAAATTTTTATATGATGAAGGTATTATATGTGTCTAAAACATATATAGAAATTGTGTAATTTGAATCGTTAGGAAAAAAAATGGCAGACATGGCGGACGGTCCCCAAAACTGAAACTAAAACAAAAACTGAAACTGAAACGAACTAAAACTAAAACTAAAACTATAACTATAACTAAAACTAAAACTAAAACTGAAACTAAAATTAAAACTAAATCTGAAACTGAAACGAAAGCTATAACTATAACTATAACAATAACTAAAAATGAAACTAAAACTTAAAATGAAACTGAGATTGAAACTGAAACTAAAACTAAAACTGAAACTAAAACTAAAACTATAACTATAACTAAAACTAAAACTACAACTATAACTCTAACTATAACTATAACTTTAACTAAAACTAAAACAAAAAGTAAAACTGAAACTGAAAATAAAACTAAAACTAAAACTGAAACCAAAACTGAAAACAAAACTAAAGCTGAACTGAAACTAAAACAAAAACTATAACTATAACTATAAATATAACTAAAACTAAAACTAAAACTAAAACGGAAACTCAAACCTTAACTGGAAGAGAAACTAAAACTGAAACTGAAACAAAAACAAAAACTAAAACTATAAATATAACTATAACTATAATTAAAACTAAAACTAAAACTATAACTATAATAATAACTAAAACTAAACCTAAAACTAAAACTAAAACTAAAACCAAAACTGAAACTAGAACTAAAACTGAAACTGACACTAAAACTAAAACTAAAACTAAAACTATAACTATAACTAACAATAAAATTAAAACTGAAAATGAAATTGAAACTGAAACTATAACAGAAACTATAACTACAACTAAAACTAAAACAAAAACTAAAACTATAACTATAACTATAACTATAACTAAAACTAAAACTATTACAATAACAATAACTATAACTATAACTATAACTATAACTAAAAGAGAAAATAAAACTATAACTATAACTATAACTAGAACTAAAACAATAACTAAACTGAAACTGAAACTGAAACTAAAACTAAAACTAAAACGGACAATAAAACTGAAACTAAAACTGACTATAACTAAAATTAAAACTATAACCAAAACTAAAACTAAAACTATAACTAAAAGTAAAACTGAAACTGAAACTAAAACTAAAACTGAAACTGACACTAAATCTAAAACTGAAACTAAAACTAAAACTAAAACTATAACTATAACTATAATCATAACTAAAACTAACAATAAAACTATAACTGAAAATGAAATTGAAACTGGAACAATAACAGAAACTAAAATTAAAACTAAAACTAAAACTAAAACTATAACTATAATTACAAATAAAACTAAAACTAAAATTATTACAATAACAATAACTATAACTATAACTCTAACTATATCTAAAACAGAAACTAAAACTATAACTAAAACTAAAACTGAAACTGAAACTGACACTAAAACTATAACTAAAACTAATATTAACACTATAACAAAAACTAAAATTAAAACTGAAACTATAACTATAACTTAAACTATAACTAAAACTATAACTAAAACTAAAATTGAAACTAAAACTAAAACTGACACTGACAATAAAACTAAAACTAAAATTATAACTAAATCTAAAACTAAAACTATAACTAAAACTAGAACTATAACTATAATTATGACTATAACTAAAACTGAAACTATTGCTAAAACTAAAACTAAAACTATAACTACAACTGGAACTGAAACTAAAACTAAAACTGTAACTAAAACTAAAACTAAAATTATAACTATAACTAACACTAAAACTAAAAGTGAAACCGAAACTGAAATTGAAACTAAAACTGAAACTGAAACTAAACCTAAAACTAAAACTAAAACTAAAACTATAACTATAACTATAACTATAACTATAACTATAACTATAACTAAAACTATTACTAAAACTAAAACTAAAACTATAACTACAACTGAAACTGAAAATAAAACTAAAACTGAAACTAAAACTAAAACTAAAACTAAAACTAAAACTTAAACTATAACTATAATTATGACTATAACGAAAACTAAAACTATCACTAAAATTAAACTAAAATTAAAACTATAACTACAACTGAAACTGAAACTAAAACTAAAGACAAAACTAAAACTGAAACTATAACTATAACTAACACTAAAACTAAAACTGAAACTGAAACTAAAACTGAAACTAAAACTAAAACAGACTGAAAATGAACGAAAAACTAAAACTAAAACTAAAACTATAACTATAACTATAACTATAACTATAACTATAACTTTAACTATAACTAAAACTTGAACTAAAATTATAACTAAAACTTGAACTGAAACTAAAACTGAAAAAAAAACTAAAACTAAAACTTAGATTAAAACTATAACAAAAACTAAAATTAAAACTAAAACTAAAACTATAACTATAACTTTAACTAAAACTAAAACTAAAACTAAAACTGTAACTGAAACTGAAACTAAAACTAAAATTATAATTATAACTAAATCTAAACCTAAAACTAAAACTAAAACCAAAACTAGAACTAAAACTGAAACTGAAACTAAAATTAAAACTAAAACTAAAACTAGAACTAGAACTATAACTAAAACTGAGACTAAAACTAAAACTATAACTAGAACTATAAGTATAACTAAAACTAAAACAGAAAATGAAACTGAAACTGAAACTTAAATTAAAACTAAAAATATAAATATAACTATAACAAAAACTTTAACTAAAACTAAAATTATAGCTAAAACTATAACTAAAACTATAACTATAACTATAACTAGAATAAAAACTAAAACTAAAACTAAAATTATAACTAAAACTATAACTATAACTAAAACTATAACTATAACTAGAATTAAAACTAAAACTAAAACTAAAACTCTCACTATAACTAAAACTAAAACTAAAACTATAACTATAACTATAACTAAAACGAAAACTATAACTAAAATTAAAACTATAATTATGACTACAACGAAAACTAAAACTAAAACTTAAACTAAAACTAAAACTATAACTAAAACTAAAACTATAACTATCTTTATGACTATAACTATAACTAACACTAAAACTAAAACTAAAACAAAAACTAAAACTGAAACTGAAACTAAAACCAAAACTAAAACTATAACTATAACTATAACTATAACTATAACTATAACTATAACTAAAACTATTACAATAACAATAACTATAACTATAACTATAACTGAAACAAAAACTAAAACTATAACTAAAACTAAAACTGAAACTGAAACTGAAACTAAAACTATAACTGAAACTAAGATTAACACTATGACAAAAACTAAAATTAAAACTGAAACTATAACTATAACTGAAACTATAACAAAAACTATAACTAAAACTAAAATTAAAACTAAAACTATAACTATATATATAACTAAAACTAAAACTATAACTAAAAACTGAAAATGAAACTAAAACTAAAACTGAATCTGAAAATAAAACTAAAACTAAAACTATAACTAAAACTAAAACTAAAACTAAAACTGTAACTAAAACTAAAACTATAACTATAATTATGACTATAACTAAAACTAAAACTATAACTAAAACTAAAACTAAAACTAAAACTATAACCATAAATGAAACTGAAACTAAAACTAAAACTAAAACTATAATTATAACCACAACTGAAACTGAAACTTAACTAAAACTGAAACTAAAACTAAAACTAAAACTATAACTATAACAAACACTAAAACTAAAACTGAAACTGAAACTAAACCTAAAACTAAAAATAAAAATAAAATTATAACTAAAACTTAAACTGAAACTAAAACTAAAACTAAAACTATAACAATAACTATAACCATAACTAAAATTACAACTAAAACTGAAACCTACTAAAACTAAAACTGAAACTGAAGCTGAAACTAAAACTGAAACTAAAACTAAAACCAAAACTAAAACTATAACTATAACTAACACTAAAACTAAAACTGAAACTGAAACTGAAACTAAAACTGAAACTGAAACTAAACCGAAAACTGAAACTAAAACTAAAACTAACACTAAAACTATAACTATAACTATAACTAACACTAAAACTAAAACTGAAACTGAAACTGAAACTAAAACTAAAATTGAAACTGAAACTAAACCGAAAACTGAAACTGAAACTAAAACTTAAACTGAAACTGGAACTAAACCGAAAACTAAAACTAAAACTTAAACTAAAACTATAACTAAAACTTAAACTGAAACTAAAACTGAAACTATAACTAAAACTAAAACTAAGATTAAAACTATAACAAAAATTAAAATCAAAACTAAAACTAAAACTATAACTATAACTATAACTAAAACTATAACTATAACTAAAACTAAAACTAAAACTGAAACAAACTAAAACTAAAACTGAAACTGAAGCTAAAAATAAAGCTAAAATTATAACTATAACTAAAAATAAAAATAAAACTAAAACTAAAACTGAAACTGAAACTAAAACTAAAATTGAAGCAGAAACTAAAACTAAAACTAAAACTATAACTATAACTATAACAAAAAGTGAAAGTAAAACGATAACTATAACTATAACTAAAACTAGACCTAAAACTAAAACTAAAACTAAAACTAAAACTAAAACTATACATATAACTATAACTATAACGATAACTATAACTATAACTATAACTATAACTATAAATATAACTAAAACTAAAACTAACACTAAAACTAAAACAGAAACTGAAAATGAAACTGAAACTGCAACTAAAACTAAAATTAAAACTAAACTATAAACAAAACTAAAACTAAAACTAAAACTATAACTATAACTATAACTATAACCATAACTATAACAAACTCTAGAACTAAAACTGAAACTGAAACTAAAACAGAAACTGAAACTAAACCTAAAACTAAAACTAAATCTAAAACTATAACTATAATTATAACTAAAACTAAAACTATAACTATAACTAAAACTAAAACTTAAACTAAAACTATAACTAAAACTTAACCCTGGATAGGTACGGTGGGTCGTTTGCGACCCCGAGCGTCAAAAAAAAACAGGTTTTTCTCACGTGACTCACCCCCGTGACTGAATTTGTGGGTGATCGACCTGCAGGAGGTGTCTCCCCTACACGCTCTAGTAGTGTCCAGATGTGCATTGCTGTAGCTGTACTCCTTCCCCGATTTCTGAGACGCGTCGGGGTCGTTCGCGTCCGAGTTTACCCTTCTAGGGTAGTTTGCATAATTATCAAAGTTATTACGTATTATGAAATTGTCGTAGAATGGTGCAACTTGTATAGGTTATCAGTTGTGGAAAGTCTTGGTGGATTGTTTGGCTACCATGTGCATGTTTTTTTTTTTAGTTAAAATGTCGTTCATCACCACGAGGACCATTTTACCGCGAGTGCCCCTTTTTCATTTTTTTTCATTTTTTTGCCAAGTCATTTTTCCGTAAGATATTGCGAAATAGTGTCGTAAAACTTTTGCTTTTTTAGGGTTGGAAAGTGTGTCTAGATGATCTGGCTACCCATGCGTTATTTTGTTTTTGTCAGATACGACGTAGTTATTGGTATATTGGGTATTTAACTGCGGTTGCCAATTTCTGTTTTTTTTCAATATTTGTAAAAATTTACTACGTAGTAAGGAATTGCCGTATATTATTGATTTTTTTTTCATGTTTATGTGTTAGAAAGTGTGCCTTGATGGTTGGGCTAACACGTGCATGTCTTTTTTTTTATCTGAGATGCCGTATATTAGAATGTTAGGCATTTTTCCGCGAGTGCCCCTTCTTATTTGTTTTGCATTTTTTTGCTTAGTCATGTTACCGTAAGGAATTGGCAAGTAGTGTCGCAAAACTTATATTTTTATAGTGTTGGAAAGTGTTTCTAGATGATCTGGCTACCCATGCCTATTTTTTTTTTAGCCAGATATGGCGTATATATAAGTATGTGTTCGATTTTCCTGTGATTGCCATTTTTTCGTTTTTTCCCATTTCTTTCAAAATTACTACGTACTAAGGAACTATCACAGAGTAATATTTCATTTATATGTTTATTTGTCGGAAAATATGCCTTGATGGTTTGCCTAGCACGTGGCTGAAATTTTTTTTTTTCTGAAATGCCGTATATTAGAATGGCCATTTTTCCACGAGTGCCCCTTTTTATTTGTTTTGCATTTTTTTGCTTAGTCATGTTACCGTAAGGAATTGGCAAGTAGTGTCGCAAAACTTATAATTTTATAGTGTTGGAAAGTGTTTCTAGATGATCTGGCTACCCATGCCTATCTTCTTTTTTTAGCCAGATATGGCGTATATATAGGTATGTGTTCGATTTTCCTGTGATTGCCATTTTTTCGTTTTTTCCCATTTCTTTCAAAATTACTACGTACTAAGGAACTATCACAGAGTAATTATTCATTTAGATGTTTATTTGTCGGAAAATGTGCCTTGATGGTTTGCCTAGCACGTGGCTGAATTTTTTTTTTTCTGAAATGCCGTATATTAGAATGTTAGCCATTTTTCCTCGAGTGCCCCTTTTTATTTGTTTTGCATTTTTTTGCTTAGTCATGTTACCGTAAGGAATTGGCAAGTAGTGTCGCAAAACTTATATTTTTATAGTGTTGGAAAGTGTTTCTAGATGATCTGGCTACCCATGCCTATCTTTTTTTTAGCCAGATATGGCGTATATATAGGTATGTGTTCGATTTTCCGGTGATTGCCATTTTTTCGTTTTTTCCCAATTCTTTCAAAATTACTACGTACTAAGGAACTATCACAGAGTAATGATTCCTCTAGATGTTTATTTGTCGGAAAATTTTGTTTACTTTTTTTTTGATTGAATATCATCAAATTTTTTTAGCTAAAATATTGTTTTACATTTTTTTTTCGATTTTATTTCCCTTCAAAAAAAATTTTTTGGGTCAGAATTTTAATTTTATAGTCGTAAAATAATCGACAATTATCCAGCAACCCACCATACAATTTTTATGCATATCCAATAATAATTAGATTAGTAAATAACACCTTGAAATTGACATACCCTTCCTACATTTCAAGTGGCAGATTAGGGAGTCTGAGTCAGTGTGGTTGGCGGCCATTTTGTGGACATATCCGAAGCGTAAGCTGTCCTATCTATATATATTCTTGTTCCCTATAGAATTTGTGATATTTTGGTATATTTTTACCTGCATAAATATCATATTATATATTAAATATATGTATTTCTTTACGGAATTTCTAAGTACTCAAAAAATTACCTTTAGATATGGCCCCTGATATAAATGTAATTTACAAAATAATGAAGATTTTTTTACATATTTCTATTTTAGGATAACATATGTTTATTCCCTAAAAAAATTAGCCACTTCCTATTTCATTTGGGTACCCAAAAAAATTCATGAAATTTGGACAAATTTTTTTGGCCAAAAAAAGTTACCCTTTTTTTCTCATTTCAGATCTTCACCTCCATGGGTCTGACTTCATCCAAAATACATCAAGATGTGTCCTAAACATTCAAGAATCAATTCCTAAAAGGATTTGTGTATATATGTATAAACTTTTTTTATGAATTTTTATGTCAGGTCTTTTTTTTTCTACTTAATTTTTTAAAATATTTATAATAAATAGTTTTTCTGCAGATGAGTAGTATTTATCTATACAGTTGTTTTAAGCATTCATTGAAGTTTTTTTTTGGCAAAAGAAAAAAGGAGGTTACTGCAAAAACTGATTTTTCAAGAATTTTTTTTGGCGTCGGGGTCGTTCGCGTCCGAGTATACCCTTAAAGGGGTGTCCGAGGACCGTACCTATCCAGGGTTAAACTGAAACTGAAACTGAAACTAAAACTAAAACTAAAACTAAGATTAAAACTATAATAAAAATTAAAATTAAAACTAAAACTAAAACTAAAACTATAACTATAACTATAACTATAACTATAACAAAAACTAAAACAAAAACTGAATCTGAAACTAAAATTAAAACTAAAACTAAAACTGGAACTGAAACTGAAACTGAAACTAAAACTAAAACAAAAAATGACACTAAAACTAAAATTATAACCTTAACTATAACTGAAAATAAAACTGAAAATGAAAATGAAACTGAAACTAAAATTAAAACTAAAACTATAAATATAACTATAACTGAAAGTAAAACTAAAACTAAAACTAAAATTATAGTTAAAACTAAAACTAAAACTGAAACTATAACTATAACTAGAATAAAAACTAAATCTAAAACTAAAATTATAACTAAAACTTTAACTATAACTAAAACTATAACTATAACTAGAAATAAAACTAGAACTAAAACTAAAACTAAAACTATAAATAAAACTTAAACTAAAACTATAATTATGACTATAACTAAAATTAAAACTATAACTAAAACTAAAATTAAAACTGAAACTATAACTACAACTGAAACTGAAACTAAAACTAAAACAAAAACTAAAACTATAACTATAACTATAAATATAACTATAACTATAACTAACACTAAAAACTAAACTAAGACTAAAATTAAAACAAAAACTAAAACTAAAACTGAAACTGAAACCAAACTTAAAACTAAAACTAAAACTAAAACTATAACCATAATTATAACTAAAACTAAAAGAAAAATTAAAACTATAACTAAAACTAAAACTAAAATTATAACTAAAATTAAAACTATAACTATTATTATGACTATAACTAAAACTAAAACTATAACTAAAACTAAAACTAAAACTAAAACTAAAACTATAACTACAACTGAAACTGAAACTAAAACTAAAACTGAAACTAAAACTAAAATTAAAACTATAACTATAACTATAACTATAACCGACAATGAAACTAAAACTGAAACTGAAACTAAAACTGAAACTGAAATTAAACCTAAACCTAAAACTAAAACTTTAACTCTAACTATAACTATAACTATAACTAAAACTATAACTAAAACTAAAATCTAAAACTCAAACTATAACTAAAACTTTGACTATAATTAAAACTAAACCTAGTACTATAACTGAAACTATAATTAAAACTAAAATTAAAACTAAAACTAAAACTAAAACTATAGCTATAACTATAACTATAACTAAAACTAAAACTAAAACTATAACTATAACTAAAACTGAAACTGAAACTAAAACTAAAATTATAAGTAAAACTAAAAATAAAATTATAACAATAATTATGACTATAACTAAAACTAAGACTATTACTAAAACTAAAACTAAAACTAAAACTATAACTACAACTAAAACTGAAACTGAAACTGAAACTAAAACTAAAACTAAGATTAAAACTATAAGAAAAACTAAAATTAAAACTAAAACTAAAACTATAACTATAACTATAACTAAAACTATAACTATAACTAAAATTAAAACTAAAACTGAAACATACTAAAACTAAAACTGAAACTGAAGCTGAAACTAAAACTGAAACTAAAACTAAAACTAAAACTATAACTATAACTAACACTAAAACTAAAACTAAAACTGAAACTGAAACTAAAACTAAAACTGAAACTGAAACTAAACCGAAAACTAAAACTAAAACTAAAACTAACACTAAAACTATAACTATAACTAAAACTAAAACTTAAACTAAAACATTAACTAAAACTTAAACTGAAACAGAAACTGAAACTATAACTAAAACTAAAACTAAGATTAAAACTATAATAAAAAATAAAATTAAAACTAAAACTAAAACTATAATTATAACTATAACTATAACAAAGACTAAAACAAAAACTAAATCTGAAACTAAAACTAAAACTAAAACTAAAACTGAAACTGAAACTTAAACTAAAACTAAAACAAAAAATGACACTAAAACCAAAACTATAACCTTAACTATAACTGAAAATAAAACTGAAAATGAAAATAAAACTGAAACTAAAATTAAAACTGAAACTATAAATATAAATATAACTAAAACTAAATCTAAAACTAAAATTATAGCTAAAACTAAAACTAAAACTAAAACTATAACTATAACTAGAATAAAAACTAAATCTAAAACTAAAATTATAACTAAAACTATAACTATAAGTAAAACTATAACTATAACTAGAACTAAATCTAAAACTAAAACTAAAACTGAAACTATAAATAAAACTTAAACTAAAACTATACCTGAAACTAAAACTATACTTATGACTATAACTAAAACTAAAACTATAACTAAAACTAAAAATAAAACTGAAACTATAACTACAAATGAAACTGAAACTAAAACTAAAACAAAAACTAAAACTAAAACTATAACTATAAATATAGCTATAACTATAACTAGCACTAAAACTAAAACTAAGACTGAAATTAAAACAAAAACTAAAACTAAAACTGAAACTGAAGCCAAACTTAAAACTAAAACCAAAACTAAAACTATAACCATAACTATAACTAAAACTAAAAGAAAAATTAAAACTATAACTAAAACTTAAACTAAAACTATAACTAAAATTAAAACTATAACTATTATTATGACTATAACTAAAACTAAAACTATAACTAAAACTAAAACTAAAATTAAACTTATAACTAAAACTGAAACTGAAACTAAAACTAAAACTGAAACTAAAACTAAAACTAAAACTATAACTATAACTATAACTATAACCGACACTGAAACTAAAACTGAAACTGTAATTAAACCTAAACCTAAAACTAAAACTTTAACTATAACTATAACTATAACTATAACTATAACTAAAACTATAACTAAAACTAAAACCTAAAACTCAAACTATTACTAAAACTATGACTATAATTAAAACTAAACCTAGTACTATAACTGAAACTATAACTAAAACTAAAATTAAAACTAATACTAAAATTAAAACTATAGCTATAACTATAACTATAACTAAAACTAAAACTAAAACTATAACTATAACTAAAACTGAATCTGAAACTAAAACTAAAATTATAAGTAAAACTAAAAATAAAACTATAACTAAACTAAAACTATAACAATAATTATGACTATACCTAAAACTAAAACTATTACTAAAACTAAAACTAAAAGTAAAACTATAACTACAACTGAAACTGAAACTAAAACTAAAACTGAAACTAAAACTAAAACTATAACTATAACTAACACTAAAACTAAGACTGAAACTGAAACTGAAACTAAAACTGAAACTGAAACTGAAACTGAAACTAAACCTAAAACTAAAACTATGACTAACTATAACTGTAACTATAACTAAAACTATTACTAAAACTACAACTAAAAATAAACTATAACTACAACTGAAACTGAAAATAAAACTAAAACTGAAACTAAAACTAAAACTAAAACTAAAACTATAACTAACACTAAAACTAAAACTGAAACTGAAACTGAAACTGAAACGAAAACTAAAAATGAAACTGAAACTAAACCTAAAATTATAACTAAAACTAAAACTATAACTATAATTATGACTATAACTAAAACTAAAACTATTACTAAAACTAAAACTAAAACTAAAACTATAACTACAACTGAAACTGAAACTAAAACTAAAACTGAAACTAAAACTAAAAACAAAACTAAAACTAAAACTATAACTATAACTAACACTAAAACTAAAACTGAAACTGAAACTGAAAAAAAAACTGAAACTGAAACTAAACCTAAAACTAAAACTAAAACTAAAACTATAACTATAACTTAAACTATAACTTTACCTATAACTAAAACTTAACTAAAACTATACCTAAAACTTAAACTGAAACTGAAACTGAAACTAAAACTAAAACTAAAACTAAGATTAAAACTATAACAAAAACTAAAATTATTACTAAAACTAAAACTATAACCATAACTATAACTAAAACTATAACTATAACTAAAACTAAAACTAAAACTGAAAAAAACTAAAATTAAAACTAAAACTATAACTATAATAATAACTAAAACTGAACCTAAAACTAAAACTAAAACTAAAACGAAAACTAGAACTAAAACTGAAACTGAAACTGATATTAAAACTAAATCTCACTATAACTATACTTTAAACTTAAACTAAAAACTAAAACTAAAACTATAAGTAAAACTATGACTATAACTAAAACTAAAACTATAACTAAAACTAAAACTAAAACTATAACTAAAACTAAAACTGAAACTGAAACTAAAACTAAAACTGAAACTGACGCTAAAACTAAAACTAAAACTAAAACTATAACTCTAACTATAACTAAAACTAACAATAAAACTAGAACTGAAAATGAAATTGAAACTGAAACTATAACAGAAACTAAAACTTAAACTATAACAAAAACTAATACTATGACTATAACTATAACTATAATTATAACTAAAACTAAAACTATTACAATAACAATAACTATAACTATAACTATAACTAAAACAAAAACAAAAACTATAACTAAAACTAAAACTGAAACTAAAACTGGAACCAGAACTATAACCAAAACTTAGATTAACACTATGACAAAAACTAAAACTAAAACTATAACTATCACTATAACTAAAACTGAAACTGGAACTAAAACTAAAACTGAAACTGACAATAAAACTAAAACTAAAACTATAACTAAAACTGAAACTAAAACTATAACTAAAACTAAAACTATAACTACAACTGAAACTGAAACTAAAACTAAAACTGAATCTAAAACTAAAACTAAAACTACAACTATAACTATAACTATAACTAACACTAAAACTAAAACTGAAACTGAAACTGAAACTAAAAAAGAAACTGAAACTAAACTTAAAACAAAAACTATAACTATAACTATAACTATAACTATAACTATAACTATAACTGAAACTAAAACTGAAAGTGAAACTAAAACTAAAACTAAAACTCTAATATAACTAAAACTAAAAGTTAAACCAAAACTAGATCTAAAACTGAAACTGAAACTAAAATTAAAACTAAATCTCACTATAACTATACCTAAAACTAAAACTAAAACTAAAACCTAAAACTAAAACAATAACTAAAACTATGACTATAACTATAACTATGACTATAACTAAATCTAAAACTATAACTAAAACTAAAATTAAAACTAAAATTAAACAAACTAAAACTAAAACTAAAACTGAAACTGAAACTAAAACTAAAACTGAGACTGACACTAAAGCTTAAACTAAAACTAAAATTAAAACTATAACTATAACTAAAACTAACAATAAAACTAAAACTGAAAATGAAATTGAAACTGAAACTATAAAAGAAACTAAAACTAAAACTAAAACTATAACTATAACTATAACTAAAACTAATACTATTACAATAACAATAACTATAACTATAACTATAACTAAAACATAAACTAAAACTATAACTAAAACTAAAACTGAAACTGAAACTGGAACTAAAACTATAACTAAAACTAAGATTAACACTATGACAAAAATGAAATTAAAACTATAACTATAACTGAAACTATAACTAAAACTATAACTAAAACTATAACTAAAACTAAAATTAAAACTAAAACTAAAACTATAACTATAACTATGACTATAACTAAAACAAAAACTATAACTAAAACTGAAACTGAAAATAAAACTAAAACTGAAACTGGAAATAAAACTAAAACTAAAATTATAACTAAAACTAAAAATAAAACTATAACTAAAACTTAAACTATAACTATAATCATGACTATACCTAAAATTAAAACTATTACTTAAAGTAAAACTAAAACTTAAACTATAACTACAACTTAAACTGAAACTAAATCTAAAACTGAAACTAAAACTAAAACTAAAACTATAATTATAACTAACACTAAAAATAAAAGTGAAGCTGAAACTGAAACTGAATCTAAAACTGAAACTGAAACGAAACCTAAAACTAAAGCTAAAATTGAAACTATAACTATAACTATAACTATAACTATAACTATTACTAAAACTAAAACTAAAACTTAACTACAACATTAACTGAAAATAAAACTAAAACTGAAACTAAAACTAAAACTAAAATTATAACTAATACTACAACTGAAACTGAAACTAAAACTAAAACTGAAACTAAAACTAAAAACAAAACTAAAACTAAAACTATAACTATAACTAACACTAAAACTAAAACTGAAACTGAAACTGAAACTGAAACTAAAACTGAAACTGAAACTAAAACTAAAACTAAAACTAAACCTATAATTATAACTAAAACTATAACTTTAACTATAACTAAAACTTAAACTAAAACAATAACTAAAACTTAAAATGAAACTAAAACTGAAACTAAAACTAAAACTAAAACTATAACTATAACTATAACTAAAACTAAAACTAAAATTAAAACTGGAACAAACTAAAACTAAAACTGAAACTGAAGCTAAAACTAAAACTAAAATTATAACTATAAATAAAAATAAAAAGTAAAACTGAAACTAATACATAAACTGTAACTGAAAATAAAACTAAATTTGAAACTGAAACTAGAACTAAAACTAAAACTATAACTATAAATATAACTATAACTAAAAGTAAAAGTAAAAGTAAAACTATAATCATAACTATAACTAAAACTAAAACTAAAACTATACATATAACTATAACTATAACTATAATCAAAACTAAAACTATAACTATAATAATAACTAAAACTAAAACAAAAACTAAAACTAAAAGAGAAACTGAAAATGAAACTGAAACTAAAACTAAAGCTAAAATTAAAACTAAACTATAACTAAAACTAAAACTATAACTAAAACTAAAACTATAACTATAACTATAACTATAACCATATCTATAACAAAAACTAAAACTAAAATTAAAACTATAAATATAACTAAAACTGAAACTAAAACTAAAACTGAAACTGAATCTGAAACTGAAACAAAAACTAAAAGTGAAACTGAAACTAAAACTATAACTAGAACTATACCTATAACTATAACTAAATCTAAAACAAAAACTAAAACTGAAACTAAAACTAAAACTAAAACTGAAACTGAAACTAAAACTAAAACTAAAACTAAAACTAAAACTATAACTATAACTATAACTATAACTATAACTAAAACTAAAACTAAAACTAAATATAAAACTGAAATGAAACTGAAACTGAAACTAAAATTAAAACTTAAACTATAGATATAACTACAACTAAAACTAAAACTAAAACCAAAATTGTAGCGAAAACTAAAACTGAAACTACAACTAAAACTAAAACTAAAACTATAACTAAAACTCATATTAACACTATGACAAAAACTAAAATTAAAACTGAAACTATAACTATAACTATAACTATAACTAAAACTGAAACTGGAACTAAAACTAAAACTGAAACTGACAATAAAACTAAAACTAAAACTATAACTAAAACTAAAAATAAAACTATAACTAAAAATAAAACTATAATTATAACCATGACTATAACTAAAATTAAAACTATTACTAAAAGTAAAACTAAAACTGAAACTATAACTATCAACTTTAACTGACACTAAAACTAAAAATGAAACTAAAACTAAAACTACAATTATAACTAACACTAAAACTAAAACTGAAGCTGAAACTTAAACTGAAACTAAAACTGAAACTGAAACGAAACCTAAAACTAAAACTAAAACTTTAACTATAACTATAACTATAACTATAACTATAACTATTACTAAAACTAAAACTAAAACTAAAACTAACTACAACTGAAACTGAAAATAAAACTAAAACTGAAACTAAAACTAACACTAAAACTATAACAAACACTACAACTGAAACTGAAACTAAAACTAAAAACAAAACTAAAACTAAAACTATAACTATAACTAACACTAAAACTAAAACTGAAACTGAAACTTAAACTGAAACTGAAACTAAAACTAAAACTAAAACTATAACTATAACTATAACTATAACTTTAACTATACCTAAAACTTAGACTAAAACAATAACTAAAACTTAAAATGAAACTAAAACTGAAACTAAAACTAAAACTGAAACTAAAACTACAACTATAACTAAAACTAAAATTAAAACTAAAACTATAACTATAACTATAACTATAACTAAAACAAAAACTATAACTAAACCTGAAACTGAAAATAAAACTATAACTATAACTATAACTAAAACAAAAACTATAACTAAAACTGAAACTGAAAATAAAACTAAAACTGAAACTGGAAATAAAACTAAAACTAAAATTATAACTAAAACTAAAAATAAAACTATAACTAAAAATAAAACTATAATTATAACCATGACTATAACTAAAATTAAAACTATTACTAAAAGTAAAACTAAAACTGAAACTATAACTACAACTTAAACTGACACTAAAACTAAAACTGAAACTAAAACTAAAACTACAATTATAACTAACACTAAAACTAAAACTGAAGCTGAAACTGAAACTGAACCTAAAACTGAAACAGAAACGAAACCTAAAACTAAAACTAAAACTAAAACTATAACTATAACTATAACTATAACTAAAACTATTACTAAAACTAAAACTAAAACTAAAACTTAAACTATAACTACAACTGAAACTGAAAATAAAACTAAAACTGAAACTAAAACTAACTCTAAAACTATAACAAACACTACAACTGAAACTGAAATTAAAACTAAAACTGAAACTAAAACTAAAAACAAAACTAAAACTAAAACTATAACTATAACTAACACTAAAACTAAAACTGAAACTGAAACTAAAACTGAAACGAAAACTAAAACTAAAACTAAAACTATAACTATAACTATAACTATAACTTTAATTATACCTAAAACTTAGACTGAAACAATAACTAAAACTTAAAATGAAACTAAAACTGAAACTAAAACTAAAACTGAAACTAAAACTATAACTATAACTAAAACTAAAACTAAAACTAAAACTGAAACAAACTAAAACTAAAACTGAAACTGAGGCTAAAACTAAAACTAAAATTATAACTATAAATAAAAATAAAAATAAAACTGAAACTAAAACATAAACTGTAACTGGAACTAAAACTAAATTTGAAATTGAAACTAAAACTAAAACTAAAACTATAACTATAACTATAACTATAACTATAACTAAAAGTGAAAGTGAAAATATGATCATAACTATAACTAAAACTCAAACTATACATATAACTGTAGCTATAACTATAACTAAAACTAAAACAAACTATAAATATAACTAAAACTAAAACTAAAACTAAAACAGAAACTGAAAATGAAACTGAAACTAAAACTAAAGCTAAAATTAAAACGAAACTATAACTAAAACTAAAACTAAAACTATAACTATAACTTTAACTATAACCATAACTAAAACAAAAACTAAAACTAAAACTAAAACTAGAACTGAAACTGAAACTAAAACTAAAACTAAAACTAGAACTATAACTATAACTAAAACTAAAACTAAAACTAAAACTATAACTATAACTATAACAATAACTATAACTAAAACGAAATATAAAACTGAAACTGAAACTAAAATAAAACTAAAACTATAGATATAACTATATCTAAAACTAAAACTAAAACCAAAATTATAGCGAAAACTAAAACTGAAACTAAAACTAAAACTCTAACCATAACTATAACTAGAATAAAAACAAAAACTACAACTAAAATTATAACTAAAACTTTAACTATACCTAAAACTATAACTATAACTAGAACTAAAACTAAAAATAAAAATAAAAATAAAACTATAACTATAACGATAACTAAAACTATTACTATACATAAAATTAAAACTAAAACTATAACTGATAATAAAACTATAATTATAACTATAACTCTAACTATAACTATAACTTAAACTAAAACAGAAAACTTAACTGAAACTGAAACTACAACAAAAGCTAAAGCTAAAACTAAAACTAAACTATTACTAAAACTATAACTATAACTAAAACCATAACTATAACTGAAACTAAAACAAACACTAAAACTAAAACGATCCATATAACTATAACTAATTTTAAAACTAATACTAAAACTAAAACTAAAACTAACACGGAAACCGAAATTAAAACTATAACTATAACTATAATTATAACTATAACTAAAACAAAAACTAAAACTAAAACTATCACTATAACTGAAACTAAACCTAAAACTAAAACTAGAACTAAAGCTAAAACTATACCTATAACTATAACTTAAACTAAAACAGAAAACTTAACTGAAACTGAAACTACAACAAAAGCTAAAGCTAAAACTAAAACTAAACTATTACTAAAACTATAACTATAACTAAAACCATAACTATAACTGAAACTAAAACAAACACTAAAACTAAAACGATCCATATAACTATAACTAATTTTAAAACTAATACTGAAACTAAAACTAAAACTAACACGGAAACCGAAATTAAAACTATAACTATAACTATAATTATAACTATAACTAAAACAAAAACTAAAACTAAAACTATCACTATAACTAAAACTAAACCTAAAACTAAAACTAGAACTAAAGCTAAAACTATACCTATAACTATAACTATAACTATAATTAAAACTAAAACTATAACTATAACTATAACTAATCGTAAAACTAAAATTAAATCTAAAACTAACACTAAAACTGAAATTAAAACTGGAACTGAAACTAAAGCTAGAAGTGAAACTAAACCGAAAACTTAAACTAAAACTATAACTAAAACTAAAACTAAAACTATAACCAAAACTAAAATTAAAACTGAAACTAAAACTATAGCTATAACTAGAACTGAAAACTAAAACTATAACTAAAATTAAAACTAAAACTAAAACTATAACTAAAACTGAAACTGAAAGTAAAACTAAAACTGAAACTGAAACTGACACTAAAACTGAAACTAAAACTATAACTATAACTATAACTATAACTAACACTAAAACTAAAATTGAAACTGAAACTAAAACTATAACTATAACTATAACTATAACTATAACAAAAACTAAAACCAAAACTATAACTATAACTTAAACTAAAACTAAAACTATAACTAAAACTCAAACTGAAACTGAAAATGAAACTGAAACTGAAACTAAAACTAAAACTAAGATTAAAACTATAACAAAAACTTAAATAAAAACTATGATTATAACTATAACTAAAACTAAAACTAAAACTAAAACTAAACCTGAAACTGAAACTGAATACAAAACTAAAGATGAAACTGAAACTGAAACAAAAACTATAACTATAACTATAACTAAAACTAAAACTATAACTGAAACTGAAACTAAAACTAAAAGTGAAACTGAAACTAAAATTAAAACTATAACTTTAACTGAAAATAAAACTAAAAGTAAAACAAAAACTAAAAAATGAACAGAAACTGAAACTGAAACTAAAATTAAAACTGAAACTGTGACTGAAACTAAAAAAACTAAAACTATAATCATAACTATAACTATAACTATAACTAAAACAAAAACTAAAACTAAAACTAAAACTATAACTATAACTAAAACTAAACCTGAATTTAAAACTAAAACTATACATATAAGTATAACTATAACTATAAACTGAAATTAAAGCTGAAACTGAAACTGAAACTAAAACTAAAACTAAAACTATAATCATAACTATAACTATAACTATAACTAAAACTAAAAGTAAAACTAAAACTAAAACTATAACTATAACTAAAACTAAACATAAAATTAAAACTAAAACTATACATATAAGTATAACTAAAACTATAACTAAAACTAAAACTATAACTATAATCATAACTAAAACTAAAACTAAAATTAAAACAGAAACTGAAAATGAAACTGAAACTAGAACTAAATCTAAAATTAACCCTGGATAGGTACGGTGGGTCGTTTGCGACCCCGAGCGTCAAAAAAAAACAGGTTTTTCTCACGTGACTCACCCCCGTGACTGAATTTGTGGGTGATCGACCTGCAGGAGGTGTCTCCCCTACACGCTCTAGTAGTGTCCAGATGTGCATTGCTGTAGCTGTACTCCTTCCCCGATTTCTGAGACGCGTCGGGGTCGTTCGCGTCCGAGTTTACCCTTCTAGGGTAGTTTGCATAATTATCAAAGTTATTACGTATTATGAAATTGTCGTAGAATGGTGCAACTTGTATAGGTTATCAGTTGTGGAAAGTCTTGGTGGATTGTTTGGCTACCATGTGCATGTTTTTTTTTTTAGTTAAAATGTCGTTCATCACCACGAGGACCATTTTACCGCGAGTGCCCCTTTTTCATTTTTTTTCATTTTTTTGCCAAGTCATTTTTCCGTAAGATATTGCCAAATAGTGTCGTAAAACTTTTGCTTGTTTAGTGTTGGAAAGTGTGTCTAGATGATCTGGCTACCCATGCATGACTTTGTTTTTGTCAGATACGACGTAGTTATTGGTATATTGGGTATTTAACTGCGGTTACCAATTTCTGTTTTTTTTTCAATATTTGTAAAAATTACTACGTAGTAAGGAATTGCCGTATATTATTCATTTTTTTTCATGTTTATGTGTTAGAAAGTGTGCCTTGATGGTTGGGCTAACACGTGCATGTCTTTTTTTTATCTGAGATGTCGTATATTAGAATGTCGGGCATTTTACCGCGAGTGTCCCTTTTTCATTTTTTTTCATTTTTTTGGATAGTCATTTTTCCGTAAGATATTGCGAAATAGTGTCGTAAAACTTTTGCTTTTTTAGTGTTGGAAAGTGTGTCTAGATGATCTGGCTACCCATGCGTGATTTTGTTTTTGTCAGATACGACGTAGTTATTGGTATATTGGGTATTTAACTGCGGTTGCCAATTTCTGTTTTTTTTTCAATATTTGTAAAAATTTACTACGTAGTAAGGAATTGCCGTATATTATTGATTTTTTTTTCATGTTTATGTGTTAGAAAGTGTGCCTTGATGGTTGGGCTAACACGTGCATGTCTTTTTTTTTATCTGAGATGCCGTATATTAGAATGTTGGGCATTTTTCCGCGAGTGCCCCTTATTATTTGTTTTGCATTTTTTTGCTTAGTCATGTTACCGTAAGGAATTGGCAAGTAGTGTCGCAAAACTTATATTTTTATAGTGTTGGAAAGTGTTTCTAGATGATCTGGCTACCCATGCCTATTTTTTTTTTAGCCAGATATGGCGTATATATAAGTATGTGTTCGATTTTCCTGTGATTGCCATTTTTTCGTTTTTTCCCATTTCTTTCAAAATTACTACGTACTAAGGAACTATCACAGAGTAATATTTCATTTATATGTTTATTTGTCGGAAAATATGCCTTGATGGTTTGCCTAGCACGTGGCTGAAATTTTTTTTTTCTGAAATGCCGTATATTAGAATGGCCATTTTTCCACGAGTGCCCCTTTTTTTTTGTTTTGCATTTTTTTTCTTAGTCATGTTACCGTAAGGAATTGGCAAGTAGTGTCGCAAAACTTATAATTTTATAGTGTTGGAAAGTGTTTCTAGATGATCTGGCTACCCATGCCTATCTTCTTTTTTTAGCCAGATATGGCGTATATATAGGTATGTGTTCGATTTTCCTGTGATTGCCATTTTTTCGTTTTTTCCCATTTCTTTCAAAATTACTACATACTAAGGAACTATCACAGAGTAATTATTCATTTAGATGTTTATTTGTCGGAAAATGTGCCTTGATGGTTTGCCTAGCACGTGGCTGAATTTTTTTTTTCTGAAATGCCGTATATTAGAATGTTAGCCATTTTTCCGCGAGTGCCCCTTTTTATTTGTTTTGCATTTTTTTGCTTAGTCATGTTACCGTAAGGAATTGGCAAGTAGTGTCGCAAAACTTATATTTTTATAGTGTTGGAAAGTGTTTCTAGATGATCTGGCTACCCATGCCTATCTTTTTTTTAGCCAGATATGGCGTATATATAGGTATGTGTTCGATTTTCCGGTGATTGCCATTTTTTCGTTTTTTCCCAATTCTTTCAAAATTACTACGTACTAAGGAACTATCACAGAGTAATGATTCCTCTAGATGTTTATTTGTCGGAAAATTTTGTTTACTTTTTTTTTTGATTGAATATCATCAAATTTTTTTAGCTAAAATATTGTTTTACATTTTTTTTTTCGATTTTATTTCCCTTCAAAAAAATTTTTTTGGGTCAGAATTTTAATTTTATAGTCGTAAAATAATCGACAATTATCCAGCAACCCACCATACAATTTTTATGCATATCCAATAATAATTAGATTAGTAAATAACACCTTGAAATTGACATACCCTTCCTACATTTCAAGTGGCAGATTAGGGAGTCTGAGTCAGTGTGGTTGGCGGCCATTTTGTGGACATATCCGAAGCGTAAGCTGCCCTATCTATATATATTCTTGTTCCCTATAGAATTTGTGATATTTTGGTATATTTTTACCTGCATAAATATCATATTATATATTAAATATATGTATTTTTTTACGGAATTTCTAAGTACTCAAAAAATTACCTTTAGATATGGCCCCTGATATAAATGTAATTTACAAAATAATGAAGATTTTTTTACATATTTCTATTTTAGGATAACATATGTTTATTCCTTAAAGAAATTAGCCACTTCCTATTTCATTTGGGTACCCAAAAAAATTCATGAAATTTGGACAAATTTTTTTGGCCAAAAAAAGTTACCCTTTTTTTCTCATTTCAGATCTTCACCTCCATGGGTCTGACTTCATCCAAAATACATCAAGATGTGTCCTAAACATTCAAGAATCAATTCCTAAAAGGATTTGTGTATATATGTATAAACTTTTTTTTTATGAATTTTTATGTCAGGTCTTTTTTTTTTCTACTTAATTTTTTAAAATATTTATAATAAATAGTTTTTCTGCAGATGAGTAGTATTTATCTATACAGTTGTTTTAAGCATTCATTGAAGTTTTTTTTGGCAAAAGAAAAAAGGAGGTTACTGCAAAAACTGATTTTTCAAGAATTTTTTTTGGCGTCGGGGTCGTTCGCGTCCGAGTATACCCTTAAAGGAGTGTCCGAGGAGCGTACCTATCCAGGGTTAAAACTAAACTAAAACTAAAACTAAAACTAAAACTAATACTAAAACTATAACTATAACTATAACCATAACTAACAAAAACTAGAACTAAAACAAAAACTAAAACTTTAACTATAAATATAACTATAACTAAAACTAAAACTAAAACTGAAACTGAAACTAAAACTAAAACTGAAACTGAAACTAAAACTAAAACTATAACTATTACTATAACTATAAATAAAACTGAAACAAAAACTAAAACTAAAACTAAAAAAAACTAAAATTCAAACTGAAACTAAAACTAAAACTATAACTATAACTAAAACTAAAACTAATACTATAACTATAACTAAAACTATATCTATAACTAAACACTAAAACTAACACTGAAAATGAAACTGAAACTAAAACTAAAAATAAAACTAAAACTAAAAATAAAACTATAAATATAACTAAAACTAAAACTAAAACTAAAACTAAAACTATAGCTAAAACTGAAACTAAAACGAAATTTATGACTATAACTATACTATAACTAAAATTATTGAAAACTAAAACTAAAACTAAAATTATAACTGAAACTATAACTATAACTAAAACTATAAATATAACTATAACTGAAACTAAAACTGAAATTCAAACTATAACTATAACTATAACTATAACTATAAGTAAAACTAAAACTATAACTATTACTAAAACTAAACCGAAAACTAAAACTAAAACTATAACTATAACAATAACTATAAGTAAAACTAAAACTAAAACTATAACTATAACTATAACTGAACCGAAAACTAAAACTAAAACTAAAACTATACTTATAACTACAACTATAAATATAACTATAACTAAAACTAAAACTAAAACTATAACTATAAATATAACTAAAACTAAAACTAAAACAGAAACTGAAACAAACTGAAACTAAAACTAAAATTAAAACTAAACTATAACTAAAACCATAACTAAAACTATAACTATAACTAAAACTATAACTATAACTAAAACCAAAACTAAAACTAAAACTGAAACTGAAGCTAAAATTAAACTAAAATTATAACTATAACTAAAAATAAAAATAAAAATAACACTAAAACTGAAACGGAAACTGAAACTAAAACTAAAATTGAAAATGAAACTAAAACTAAAACCATAACTATAACTACAACTATAACAAAAAGTGAAAGTAAAACTATAACTATAACTATAACTAACACTAAAACTAAAACTAAAACTCTACATATAAGTATAACTATAACTATAACTATAACTATAACTATATCTATAACTAGAACTAAAACTATAACTATAAATATAACTAAAGCTAAAACTAAAACAGAAATTGAAAATAAAACAGAAACTAAAACTAAATGTTAAATTAAAACTAAACTATATCTAAAACTAAAACTAAAACTAAAACTGAAACTATAACTATAACTATAACTATAACTATAACA
>NC_090751.1:57422477-57424977 GCF_036898095.1 Palaemon carinicauda
ATGTCATAAAATGAAAATTTGGTCAGTACAACTTCTACCTTTTCTAAATCCCGCTTGTTCATCTCTCAGCTTTTCGTCAATCTTTCTCTCTAGCCTCTTTAGGAGGATAAGCAAATTATATATTTTCATAACTGACGTAAGTGTGATACCTCTGTAATTATTGCAATCAGTCATATATATATATATATATATATATATATATATATATATATATATATATATATATATATATATATATATATATATGAAATTAAACACATATCATGGCTAAGTATATTTAATATAAATAGTTTTTTTTCCATTTCTGTAATCCAGCCGTCAAGATACATTTTGAAGATGCATTCTGAATGAATTCACTTTGCTTTATTATAGAACAGGTAATTCCGGGCTTAGATTTTAACCTAAAAACAATATTCTAGAACGGTGTTTTAATGAATGCTGAATTTGCGTTTCGAATTTTTTTCTTTGCGGAGTCAATTCAGT
This sequence comes from Palaemon carinicauda, assembly GCF_036898095.1. NCBI lineage: Eukaryota > Metazoa > Arthropoda > Malacostraca > Decapoda > Palaemonidae > Palaemon > Palaemon carinicauda. The sequence goes on from NC_090751.1 coordinate 57,422,961, forward strand.
TCGTTGTTTGTTAATGTGATGAGATGTTCAATCTCCTTCGTTTAATTTTTTTTCTTTTTTTTTTTTGTCTGCTGTTCTGATTTCAGAAGTTTCTTAGTGTTGTGCTCCAAGAGATGTGTTCATGTCGAATTATGAATTTCTAATATTATTTATATATATATATATATATATATATATATATATATATATATATATATATATATATATATGTATGTATATATTTATAGAGGCTTAAAAACACGCACACGCATTGCTTCTTAAGATTGCACAGACAATGAGTAGGTGTTTTGTACGAAGACCATGATGTATATTGCTAATAATTTTCTCCTAAGGTGATATCTTCTCCGAGGGGAATGAATAAGTTCATGGGTCTGGTTTTAAGAATCTGGTGATCTGCTCTTTGCAATAAGTCAACTTTTGACTAACGCATCGATTTATCAAAAATTCTTTTAACTATGATTCCCCTTTGACAGAGTATTTTTAGCTATAAGAGATTTCCCTAACTGATAAGTAGATGGATATAGCTGGTCCATTTCTTTGAGGTGGTTAGGATACGTGCTGATTAGTGTTTACCTAGGCGTAGCTTTTTTTTTTATCATAGATATAATTATTTGCTTATTATCTCGATTAGGGAACATTTACAGCACCCTGTGAATAGATGTAGTTATTCTATATAAAATTCTTTTCATCCATTGGAAAATCCTTGTTTTCCCTTGTCATTCTATTTTTTTTTAAGTAGTCATTACATGCAAATTCATTGACCCATTGAAAAGAAGTAACTACCGTTATGGGGTCCTTTGACTGGCCAGACAGTACTACATAGGACCCTTCTCTCTGGTTACGGTTCTTTCCCTTTGCCTACACAGACACCGAATAGTGTGGCCTATCCTTTACAGATTCTCCTCTGTTCTCATACACCTGACAACACTGTGATTACTAGACAATTCTTCTTCACCCAAGGGGTTAACTACTGCACTGTAATTGTTCAGTGGCTACTTTCCTCTTGGTAAGGGTAGAAGAGACTCTTTAGCTATGGTAAGCAGCTCTTCTAGGAGAAGGACACTCCAAAATCAAACCATTGTTCTCTATTCCTGGGTAGTGCCATAGCCTCTGTACCATGGTCTTACACTGCCTTGGGTTAGAGTTCTCTTGCTTGAGGGTACACTTGGGCACACTTTTCTATCTAGTTTCTCTTCCTCTTGTTCTGTTAAAGTTTTTATATTTTAAATAGGAAATATTTATTTTAATATTGTTACTATTCCTTATTTCCTTTCCTCACTGGGCTATTTTCCCTGTTGGGGCCCCTGGGTTTATAGCATCCTGCTTTTCCAACTAGGGTTGTAGCTTAGCATTTAATAATAATAATAATAATAATAATATCTCTGATATTCGTCTTCTCGAGTAATCCATGAATCTCGAAGTGCACAGAAACAGAAAAATCAGAAAGTAAATAGAAGCAGCTGCCTGTCTTGAGCAATCTTGGCGCTCTGGTACCTTTTTTTACGCCATTTTATTGCCTCTTTCCTTCCTTGCTTTCGTATCTTCTTCCATTAATCATGCCTACCTGCACGTTCAATTTACGAGCAATTGTAGGAATTTTTTCTCTGTCGTGATTTGAGGGGAAACTAATGAGCGCAGGCCGTACCTTCCATTATAGATGAGTAAGGACTTCGATAATTGGCGATAAAGCCGGATTTATTACGTATTAGACCATTGTTAACACCTCGTTCCTCATCGCTTTTACCGCCAATTGACACTTCAGGTAGCAGGTTTGTGGGGTCAAGTTTTTGCCTCGCAATGTCTCCATTTGTGAAGTTGCTTTATACAGATGTGGCTTCTAAGTGCTTCGGTTGTTGTGATCATATTTTGGCTGCATTCCATTTCACAACAACAGCTCTCAAGTATAAATATTTTTTCCACGTGTGTTTTATGTCTTATCATACAATTTGCTTTGCTTGTGATTGTATATCTCAATATTTCTCCTACTTCCTACTGGAATTGTTTGTTTTAAAGATAT
>NC_090751.1:57429977-57437477 GCF_036898095.1 Palaemon carinicauda
TGGACTTTGAAGAGCCAGGTGAAAAGGGGTCTTGATATATTAGTTTGATGATCACCTTCGACCTCTCCTACAGGAGTGTCGAAAGTCGGCGTTTTGAGCGTCCCACGGGCCGAAAGGTCACCTCGAGGTTATCGGCAAAATGACAAGAAATAATCGGTGTGGGTGGTTGGATTGAATCCCTTTGTAGGCAGCGAATGCGAGGCTGTCCCACCCGCCTATAGGGCATCTGAGATCTTTCTTTTCTTATATAATGGTGTTATGATGTCATCGAATGGTCTCCCGCATGCAAGGAGTGTGAGCCTTTTGTGTTTGTTGGGGTTTTTTTTTTCTGGAAGGGTTAGTTTTATCCGGGTATTTTTGCTTGACGAAGGCACAAACATAAACATCTAGGTTTGTGGATTTTTGTGCCTATCTGGATGTGTTTACAGTCGAAGTTTTAGGTTTTTAAAAAAAGGAGGAAGGAGATTTCAAAGCTCTTTCTTATGATATAAATAATTTTGCCCCTATGAGGGTGGAAGATATTACTGTAACCTTATGGGTGTCTGTATACAAGAAGAAAGTTTCGGACATTGTAGTCGGGCAAAGACCAAAAGAATTTACCATTGAATATTATAAAAAAGAGATTCATTGCTACTTCCGGGTCGGTAAGAAGGACACCGTTTAGAGGTCTTTGATAACATTTTGTACCATTTTCTTTATAGCACGTTCCATAATTTTTTTTTTTTTTTTTTTTTTTTTTTTTTTTTTTATAATGAGGTATATGGAATTTATCTTCTATATTAAGGATTTGGGATACTTTTTCGTTATGTTAGAAGTACCACATTGGTTGTATTCCTATTCAGTGTGTATATTATTTATAGTTATTTTTGTAATTGTTTATTGACAGTTTAAATGTGGAAGATTAACATTTTACTTAGATCATCAAGGACTCGATTTACTAAGCATAAGGTTTTTTTTCTTTAGTTTATGTATAGATATGTCATAATGCGAAATTTGATAGCAACATCTATTTGCTGGAACCCCTTCGGGGGTGCATTGACGTCAGGGCTTCATGTATTACGAAAAAATATTGGCAGCTTCCTTTCGGGCCTTAGATACACCCACTTTTTAACCTGCTACATAACATCTCTTTCAGCACCCTTTCTCCCATTTTACTGTCTTATCTTTTACCTCTTACTTCCTAATGCAACTCTAGACTTTCTCGTAGTCTTGTCTCGTCGCTGAATAGCCATATAGCTCTAATTCTATAAATCATCATCTTGCAGGAAAGATAGTAGCCATTTTAGTTTTTTTTTATTATTTATAGTATTATGATTTTCTTTATTGAGAAGAGAATGGTTCGTATATTTAAAATAACCTGAACTGAGATTAGATAGTTTTTCACATATTTACTGCTCCTTCGACTACTGTATTTATAACTGCTACACAACAATCCTCATATCTGTGTTTAAGAAGATTATATTAAATAATCCTTTGAGCGCATAATATTTATTGGTTCCTTTCTGAAACGCTGACTGATGAGTGATGAATATACAGTGTCATGGAAGTGAGAAAATAGTAGAAGATAACAGTTACTCCTAAGTCTTGTCGGATGTCATATCCTGCAAAGGTACAGACATTCAGAGCCTTTGTAAATAATGTGATGTTGAATAATTCGATCTCGGGTGCCACGGTCGTGAAAAGAAATAAAGGTAAGATATTCTTAAATGATGTATGTTAGTCTGTTAGTCATTTCGGAAGGGAGGGTATATGTATTTTTCAAAATGAAACATTGGGGGAGCAGTGGCGGTTTGGTGTTTACGTAACAGCTTCATTTTACTTGCAAGTTGCTATGCTACCTTTTTTTCATCCATGAAATGAAATTGCATTCTTGCTACATTTTGATTACACAACAAACCACCACATATATCAAGTTAAAGGATTTATGAATCACTGCCTACGCTAAATTTGTGTTACTCATTTCATATGTAGTCTTTATTTTTCAAGTCACTTTGCATTCATAATATTTCCTATGACCCTTTTCGCTATTCATTTCGTCATATTTTTTTTTTTCTGTTTGCCTCTCAGGATTTATCCCCATTCGTAATATCTGTGAATTTCTGTAATTAGGTTCAATTTTCTATCTTGCTTATCGTCTGTTTTCTCTTAAGGTCTTTAGGCAATTCCTTGCTCTCTGTCGTGGTTCTCCTTCAAGCCGTGAGATGAAAGAGTATTTGTCAGATGGTCGTTGGTCCGTAACTTCAGGTTATCTCCGCCATAGGTGAAGCATCATTTGTTACTCTCTTACCTCATAGACATGTAGTTCATAGACTCGTAGAGTAATTGTCTATTTTGTTATTTTTCATATACATTAAAATAAGAGAGATTTTTTACTGTTTTCACTTTTGACTTTCTTCAATTTCCATTAAGTTCTAGGATATTATTATTATTATTATTATTATTATTATTATTATTATTATTATTATTATTATTATTATTAATACTGTATACCTTTCTCAGTTTGCTAAAACATGCAGGATGGATAACGTGTTGGTTAATATTCTTTTCTTGTGATCTATTATTTGGGCCGTATGTAATTTCAAAATCTAATATTTTCATAGAATTTCATGAAACGTGGTATTTTTATGGTTGATGAATGTTTTCTCATAATTTTTTTTTTCACCTTGAGCTATTTATCAAGGGTACTGGTCTATTAAAAGTATTCTTTTTTATTTTCAATTAGAAGAAGCTGTAAATCAGTTGGTGTTATTTTCATCGGTAAATTCTTGTCTTATCCATATCGAAGGCCGCGGTTTCTTTAGAAGTTTACAACATCAGGTTTCTGTCATTTTGATTGAATTTGATAGTAGATTTTGATGAAAGTTTTACATTACTTTTTACCTTGACCTGTTTGCAAGATTGTAGGCCAACTTAATCAAACGATAAAAAGTAATAGCTCCCCATTTTTACCTACATTTCAGAAACTAGGATAATTAGTTGCCGCGGATCTTTAGATTATCTGTCAGAACGTGTATTAATGAAACTCTGTAGGTCAAATATCTGATTCCCGAGTATGGGGACTTCGTTCCCATCCCCACATTCAATTTGAAAAAAAAAGACTAACTGTTGACTCATTTTGAAGAAGACTAAATGTTGACTCCTTCATAATCTAGTTAGATTCAATCCTCTCTATTCCATTTTGTTACGTTGAAAAAGTAATTTTTGTTTCTTATAACATAGAACTTCAATCCATTAGTGATAAAGTAACCTAATGCAATTTTTATGTACATAATTGCAGTTGTTTAGTTTGATGATGGTGCACAATGATTTAATTTAATCTATAAAATGCAGTTGAAATTAAGGTATATTTTTCAAATCTAATAGAGTTTTTCTTTTTATTGGTGTTTTCATTATCAACATTTATGGAGGAATATATTACGAAATCTTTTATATATAATTGATTTCTAATCGTTAATCTCAACATTTTACCGCACTACGGTCGCTTCTGCATTCACTTTTAATTGAATGTATTCTTGTTATTACCCACTTTGACTTATATTTTCGTTCATATGAAGTCGATTGATTTGCTATAGTTTCAGCTAAATGATCTCTCTCTCTCTCTCTCTCTCTCTCTCTCTCTCTCTCTCTCTCTCTCTCTCTCTCTCTCTCTCTCTCTCTCTCTCTCTCTCTCTCTCTCTCTATATATATATATATATATATATATGTGTGTGTATATAAATATTATGTATGTATATGCATAATACATATGTATATAGGCCTATATGCATGTGTACATATTCACTTATTTATATACATGCATGTTTGTATGTGAGTGATGCTTTAAGTGATAATCCAAACTGATATGACATCTAACTGGTATACATTTTCGTCTTATATTGTGGAATAATATTTTTGGTGATTTTGATAAAAGCAAAAATTATCGTTATCATTTTTCCTTGTTTTAAGTTAACCGTTTTTCATAATCTTCTTCCCCATGTCTCCCTCGAAGGATGGTAACACAATAAAATAATTGTGGGAAATATGTATTTTATTTCGCTTTAGATAACGTTCTTATAATACATATTAAGGTGTTCTATAATATATAGTTGCCGATTTATATTAAAAAAAAAAACAGCGTGTAGAGTACTGCAATGGGCAAGATAATCATCCATTTTGAGATCTAGTCGACAGGTTAATCAACGGGGTCGAATACCTATGATGCTGTAATTATTCGAGATAACGTCCTAAAAGGCAAGCTTGATTTCCACTGATTACGGTCATCGTGATAGATTATATACTTCTGATAACATGCTACTCAACTTTGTTTATTTTTTCCCTGGGAACGTGACACTGAACGTATTTTTGTTCTTTTTTCTTTTAATCTTGTTCTCAATTTGTCTTTCATTTTCGGCATACCGCTTCTTTTGGCCTCTTGGAATTTGAGTATTTGCTTTATTTTTCTATGAGTTCATAATTTTTGTAGATAAAAGTTAGTTATATATAATTTTAATAAGTCAGCTGATACAAAACGCTTTATCCATAGCATTAGCAATTTTATGTTACACGTTTGATTTAAAAATTCATGAGGTGTTCTGCACTAATTTGATAAAACTAATGCACTAAGATTTAAACGCTGAAGATAGTAATAAAACATGTAAGTACATGGAAAAACAGAACAAATTCAGAAACGAGAAAGCAATACTGATTATAACTTAGCCTCGACAAGGCGAAGAAAAAGAGAAAAGTTTATCGAACAGAAGGCACCATTTAGGTGGAGATATGTCAAGAGGTACGGAGAGCTTTAAAAGCTTTAAGGAGTAAATGAAGTGGGTTCACTGAGGATGAAGGAAGGCTTGGTAGATGTCCGTAATGTTTATAAATGGAAGGAATGCAAAAGGTTTATCCATTCCAGGGTGATCTCGGAAGTTTAAGATATGATGTTATTTTTCTGTTGTATTCTATTTTGTATTCTGTTTTCTGCTCTAAAACGATGATTTTTCCAAGCTTTTTGTAGCCTTTCAAGGTTATATTTTTCAATTTATTTTCGAACTCGTTTTTAGACGTAACGGAGATTTAAACTTGTTGATTAATATTTGAAATTCTTTACTTTTAATTCTTTTATTAATTACTATTACATACAGCCGGATTTAAGACTTTGGTTTACTGCTTTATGTTTATTTTTTTCATTATTATATATTGTATATTTTATTTTAGTATTCCCAGACACACACACACACACACACACACACACACACACACACACACACACACATATATATATATATATATATATATATATATATATATATATATATATATATATATGCATATATATAGTATATACATAATGTATTAAGAATATACTATATATTTTATTCCTTCGAAATGCTAGAATATTCCAATGCAACACCGATATGATTGTAATGATATTTGATTAGAGACTTGTTTCAACCATCAGAGCTTATAACACCCGTGGTATTACGGTTGTATGTTTCAGTAGTTGCTATTTTATTTTGATATGTAATATAATCATGCTTATATTCCATTGTTATTATTATTATTGTTATTATTATTATTATTATTATTATTATTATTATTATTATTATTATTATTATTATTATTATTATTATTATTATTTTCATCATCTCCCTTTAATATTGAAGATAGTGGTGCTTCATTTTTTTTTCTTTACGCGATTTTCGTTTTGGTTTTGTATCGGGATATGAATTAAAGTTTTACAAAGAGTCTTGAAAACCTAAAAATAAGTCCATCACTGAATTATTTGCGGTTCTATGTAAGCTAGGAAAAGAACACCAACGCCCATATTTTTGTCATATTTAAGCTAGCTCTTGGGCTTGTCGTCCAATCCTGCATATGCAAAATAAGAATTTTTAAGTTATGTTTTGAAAATGGGTGGAAATGTCCAGTAGAAACACGTCCGCAACATATAAAGTTGAATATTCACGAGAAATCTGCATAATGAATGAACCGTGAGAACGCTCCCTGGAGTTCCTTCTCAGAATTTCCTGCTGAAAAACAAACTTGCTTTATTCCTTAACTGACCGGCAGACGAGTCAGAAGTCCTTCGAGTTGCTAGAAATTGGCAGTTAACGCCCTGTGCATGTGTGGAAATAAAGGGTAAACGTGCAAGCAGTTTGTAGACAGTTTTTTGGGTAGACAAAAACGTATCCGGGCGTGAGCATGAAGTAGGCGCATGTTCGGACTCACATATACACTCACTTAATCCTTAGGGATCAGCTATTCCTTGTAATATACAAGTAATATCCTTGAAACGTTGAGAAGCAAATAGTTTCATTTTCCCAATTTTCTGATTTCCACATTTCTTCTCTTTCCATTTTTCTTCGCATCCGATGGCTGACATAGTTCTCGTCATATGGCCAGCGACCACCCTGGCTCAACCAGACAACGAGTCTGTCGGAGGGCCACCAGCAGACTAAAACTGCAAAGGCGTATCACGTTTGCAAATAAGATCAGTATCGGTGTGTGCCCATTTTCTAAAACGCTGTCTTGAGTGTGCAGAGCTTATCACGCACAGAGAGGACAAATGATGAAAAGACTTGAAACTTTATTCTTCTTTTCTTTTTATCTATATTTTATGAGTACCTCGCTGACGAATTTAATCCACAAAACGATGTTCTTTTATTAGCCCGTTCCATACAGCTCAACCAAGTACATGCTTCTTCGGGATACGGAACATGTCTTCCGAATGCGTAATAGGTAAATTTACATGCAGAGCTGCTTACGGCCAAGATTACAAAATATGGCGGTTGGTGGTCTCTGGAGGACTTTAAAGACTGGATTTACTTGTAAAGTTTCATTTTTGCAAATATGAGTAACTGCCACATCTTAGAGCTTGGATGAGATACGTTTCCACTCAGCGTTGTGCTACGCTAAATGATGATTTGCTTTTTTATTTTTTTCAGATTTCTGTCCTTACTGATAAGAAATAGAATAAACCCGTACACGCACATGTACACAAACATGCTTGCTTTTGTTGAGACTATAGAGGCGCCATCTTTGAGAGAATTTTATATCTCTTTAGTGGTGTGAGCGTATCAGCCGTTTGTTATTGGAACTGGAGCTTCAAATCTCGCTTTTATGCTAGAAAACGACACAAACCGCCTTTATTAGTTTTCTAGAATATTGCTTGAATTTTATTTGTGTACATTTGACCTTTTTTTACTAAAGGTAGCCCGTCACATTTAATGATCCTCCTTATAAGATCAAATATGAAAACTCTCATCAACTCATAAACCGATAAAAAAATGATGACACTTATGTTGACGTTTTTATATATTGCTTAATAAACGGTGTTAATTTTTTCTTGGTTTTCGAACCCGTCCCCTCACATTACATCCCTTGTTTTATTTTATTGTATTTTTTATCTGGTACTTTTAAGAGTAGATGAAACACTCTACGTCCCTTAATTTCTATTTTGTTCTGTTTAATGTATTGTAGTTTCCTTGCATCTATTTCAGGATACTGGATACATCAGTTGTA
>NC_090751.1:57442477-57464977 GCF_036898095.1 Palaemon carinicauda
TAGTTGCCCATTCTTTTCACTGCTGCAATTTTAGAAGTAACACGAACACGTCATTCGAATTATAAACATATAAAGACTACACATTATTTTCTTATTCCCTTTGTTTGGTCTATTCTATTTAGGTGTGTTTGTGTTTATGTAAGTGCATATTCTTCAGGCGTGTGATGCTTCATTTCACATATTGAATTTAAATTACTTATCATCTCTCTCTCTCTCTCTCTCTCTCTCTCTCTCTCTCTCTCTCCTCTCTCTCTCTCTCTCTCTCTCTCTCCACTAAATATCAATTTCATATGAAATTTCAGCAAACCTGACACGAGGTCAAATATATGATACCTGAAGCTGATGAGCAAATTAATTACCATGACTCTCTCTCGTAAAGGGCATTACTTCTTCACAAAAGCACATGCAGTCTCTATACCCCTGCCCGCACCTCACTGTTGGGTAAGAGCAACAAAGCAGTGCCCTTTAAAGATGCCCATTGACATGGGCGAGGTCCTTGGTAGGCGAGACTCTGGATTGGATCCCACCAAAACTATCCGGTTCCTTTCACCTGACGATTTTCCCACGCTGCTTCTGCTTTAGCCTCCTTCTACTTGTTCTTTTTTCCTCATTTATCTTCACGTGTTCCTCGTTTCCATTTTCTTACTCTCAATCAGCCGATTCCTTCATTGTTCTCGATTCTTTTTTCCATCCTCTTATGACCCATTTTTTCTATATTCGTTGGTCTTTTCCTTATTTTTTTATTTATAATTTCTTAACAATAATTTTCATGTCTTATTTACCCCTCTTTATTTCGTTTTACTGTAATATCCTATAGCTCTTCCCTCTTTTGTTGCACATCTTCCTCTTTTGTGTTTTCCACCTATTTATATCTCCCGGAAACGAATCGTATTAAGGCTATAAGTATAATGTTTTGCGTGTGTATCATTATTGGTGTCCATGCCGTTCACTATGATGAAAGTTTCTCGTTCACCTTGCTGATAATTTTTTATCCATAAGTTATCAGTGTCATTCAATTTGTATGATAATATCAACGAATGATAAAGCAAAAACATGGTGGTAACGGATGATTAAACTAATAATGATTTAAATAAGAAATTAATTTATTTTGGTTCTTTATCTGCAGATTTTCAATGTAATTCTTACTCGGTGCCTTGGCGCATGTTGTTGGGCAGCGAAAGGGTGCTATTAGTACACCTGACGTGATGTACTGTAGACGTCATTAAAGGGTCTTTGCAGCGGCCGCACCCACGTTTTATTCTTCTAACTTTAACTACGTCCTATTTCCTTTGTTCCATCTTGCTCTCCGACCCATTTCACATATCATATGATAATGCAGCTGTTGGGTTTTCCCTAGTTTCATCTAGTGCTACGTGGCCTCCCCGGTCCCAGTGCAGGATCATATGGCCCCCAAAAAGTCCAAACGCAGTCTATAAATGTGAATATTATTATAATTACATTTCTTTGGTACACTTACCAACTCTTTCAGCTTTTGACTATCTTAAAAGATCTCTTCCCTTTTGGATCACTCCAATAATTTCAGTGGGCGAAGAAAAGGGGCGTCTCTGTAACCATTTCGAATTAGCTCCCTTCACTCGCTGATTTTATCGAGGGTTCCTCAATCAATCATTTTCACTCCCTCGGTCGCCACCCCACCACCAGCCTCTCTGTGGCTAACCTCAAGATCGTTCTTTCCTAATCGGAAATACGAGTAATCCTCACCTCTGCATAGAGTGCAATCAGCAGCGTTTAAACCCGAGCCGATGTTTTCTCAACCCCTACCCATCACCCCAATCACTCATTCCCAATAACGTGGGGCTTGGCTATATCCAACTGGGTTCCTGGCTATATCTGGCTTCCTTGGACCAGGCAGCCTTATGAATCACGTATCTGAAGAAGTAGTTACGCTCTCGAAGATAAAGAATCTCATCATTCAAAATCCTTTCTTCCTTTCCACACCCTTTTGTTTATTCTATTTTTTTTGCCGGTCTCATCTGCTGAGGTTTAATCACCATGTCTCTCTCTCTCTCTCTCTCTCTCTCTCTCTCTCTCTCTCTCTCTCTCTCTCTCTCTCTCTCTTTATACAGAAGTTGTGTTGCACACGCGTTCGTTTACTCTTATAGATAAATGTATATATGTATGCTCATGTTCACTTAGTTGTATACGTATATTTTCACTCGCAAATAAGACTGCATCGTTAGCACAGTATAAGTTATGAATTTTGAAGTAAATCTAATTGATATGTGTATATATTTAGTTAAATGTGCTTGTTAATTTATCTATATGCATGTGTAAGTATTTATGACTGTTTATTTTAAATTGAAAGGCCGATGACACAGGCATTCGAATAGCCTTTTCCTAAGCAGGCCCATTGAAAAACAAGCATGAATGATATTAATTCCTACAGAATTTAAGTTCCACAAACTTGAGAGAGAAAAGCTTCTAAGATTTTCATAAGGTCCCTGTATGTCTGTTCAATATAAGTCGCATAAACGCGCTTGAGTAAACATGATATGGAGATATAAGAAACCTGTGTTTCTGGTTTTGATTCCTTTTCTAGGAACGTCTAACTTTTACTTCGTTTGCACCAGTAAAGACACTGTTGTTGTATGTGATGAGTTCCTTATCCATTTTTTTTTTAATAAGGACGTTTTTTTTATAAGTGTTTTTTCATGGCTATATTTAATCCCAACTGATAGTCAGAAAAGTTTTTTTTATATAGAACCATATGTTAATTGAAATTCGTAAAAATGTCACAGCAATTAAGTAAATATTTTCAATTCACAGTGAAGTGATAAGTTTAGTACACTCCTTTGTACTGTATATTGTGTTCAAACATTATAAGAATTTTGCAAGATTTTAGTGTAATATTCAGTTACTGATTTTGTTTTCCTACTTATGTCTTTTATTATGTTGTTGCTGCTCGTATACATTCCTTTTACATGGCTTTTGGTAGAGATTGAAATATCTACCTAAATGATGAATATCACATTTTGTTGATTACTTCCTAGATTTTAACTTAGTAAGATATAACATCTTTAGGTTCATTCTGAAATCTTCTCTGGTGGTTCCTTCTTTTATTTCCTTATGGTTCTAAGTTGAAAGTCCATTTGCACATCGTATTGCATATCATCTAATTTTCTTTATGATGATAGAATCTGATGTTTGATATTTATCCAGTTATAAAAACCATATTATCTTTGCGTACAATTTACAGTCTTTTTCATAAAAAACAACACGGAAAATACCTAGAACTGTAACGATTATTACAAGGAAAATATAAAAAAAACATTAACTATGAAAAAAAGGGAAATAAAATGAGAACCTTAAACATCAGCGGTCGTCATAAATTAATGGGGCAATCTCGTCTTCACACCTACGCCACACCTGGGCTGCATTTCAATTACCTGCTGCCTCTTGGTTTAGCCAGTCGCAAGAGAGAGAGAGAGAGAGAGAGAGAGAGAGAGAGATCAGGCTAGGGTGTTAAATAAAGCACTAATATAATGTATACAGAAAATAAGAACAAGCAATAATTTTGCACGTAATAAGAGAACAGACGTCTGTTAATATAGCCTTACTTTATCTTATGTAAAAATTATAATATTTGTGTGCAAACATACACGCGAATCGTGCCACATTCACTTACCCAGTCAGATACCGTTTATACCCAAGAACAAATTACCTTATTCTTATAACATATATACCATTTTCCAAGTAAAGAAAAGGATTTGTTGCAAGTGGGAAGGAATGTTCCCAACAGGTTACAAGTAAGATCACACGCAAATCTAGATTTCGAGAGTCCGGTTGCGCAATATTTATGAGCAGCTTCGAAGTTTGGCTAAAATGAATTGCCCCGATGGATTAATAGATCGTTGCTTTGTGGGATGCCAAGTCGATTCTTCGATAGCAAAATGCACTATCTAACTTTGCTTCATTTTCTCTCTCTCTCTCTCTCTCTCTCTCTCTCTCTCTCTCTCTCTCTCTCTCTCTCTCTCTCTCTCTCTCTCTCGTTTTGTACACAATTAAAGTTTTTTGCATCATTGATTTGTGGTAGTGTTAATGCAAAATTTCTCTTTCAAGTTTTATATTCCTTCAAATTCAGATGTTAGGAAATAGGTTTGTGAGATTTTACGTACTCCGTTGCAGTATTTTAATCAACTAAGAAAATTTAGGAAAATTTCCTTTTTTAATTCCATCCCTTAAAATTAGTAACAAGAAAGTTTTGCAACAAATTTGATATGAGAATCTTTACCAAAAAATATGCTGAGAATTTTTCATCGTTGTTCGTTTGTCTTTCAAGTTTTTATTACTTAGTATTTTGTATTTTAAGCGCTTGTTATAAGCATCTGCTTCTAGGTAGGTCGTTAGCATAGACCACAACTGCAATAAATAATAGGAACGGTAAAGGCATCTTGGTATAATGCTCTTTTATTGAATTTATGCACTTGTTTTAGGCGTAGGATTGGGCATAACGTGCTGTGAGTAATCACACCTTGAATAATGCAGAGGGCTGGGTTCTCCCTCCTAAAAAGCAGACAATCACCCCCTTTGACGCCATTAAAAGTCAAGAGGCATATTTACGAACTGGAATAGAGAAATCCTTAGCCCTGGCATAAGGAGGCTACGGATCTTACGCTCTCCCTTCACAAGCAATTGCTATTTCATGCATATGTCCGGACCTTTGAATTCATGAGACGAATTAACGACGGTATTTTTTAACACCGCTTGATAATAAAAAAGTCTTTTCTTTGAGCAACGCCATACCGACTTTATCAGTCCTCAACATGAAATAATCATAGAAAATCTCACTAATTTTATATTAAATCTATATCTGTAGAGATTCATATAATTATTATTTATTTATTAAGCTTTTGCTTTTGGAATTCCTTTAGAACAAAATTAACCTTTCCAAAGGTTTGGATCTCCTAAATTCTCGCCCATTATCCGAAACCGCCTTTTGGTGCGCAAATGTAAAACGTGTATATTCAACTCTTGGCTGAGTGCATTATGTGTTTTATGAATGCTTAAATGTAAATGCAAGAATGCATACTCAGTTCTAACATACCGCTCTTGAATTATTGAGTGATTAACAAAGAAATTTGGGGAGAGCGGTAAAATCGTGCTTTGACTAACGTATTGAAAAGAAATAGAGGTTTTTGATGTCGGATAAATAAGAAAACTTTACATATATGTATATATATTATATATATATATATTATATATATATATATATATATATATATATATATATATATATATATATATATATATATATATATATATATATATATATATATATATATTTATATATATACATATATATAATTTTATTTTGAGAATTGGAGCTTTATTGGGTGCATTCTTAACGTATCGTTGCATTCATTCCAACTTATTTGATGTGTCTCATGATAATAGATTTGCATATTTAATGTATTCTTAGTTTATCGGAAGTTCCGATCATTGGGTTTTAATGTTTATGAGTTGCTCTGAAGGTTTTATGATAATTAAGTACCCGAAGTAAGCAAATTAAATTACCACATTTTGGATATGTAACCTGATAAAAGTCTCTCTCTCTCTCTCTCTCTCTCTCTCTCTCTCTCTCTCTCTCTCTCTCTCTCTCTCTCTCTCTCTCTCTCTCTCTCTCTCTCTCTCTTTATTCAAAATATTTGAGAAAGTTTATTTTTCTTACAATACTAGAAAAAGGAATTTATGATAATATATGATCGTTGGACGTAAATAGTTTACGGAGAGGCTCCTGCGTTAATCGTTGATTTCATCTGAAACTTAGGAAACTAATAATACCTTATTATATTTTGTAACTAAAATTATTATTGCTGTTTGTGTGCTATATAAATGATTTTTTTTCTAATAGATATGCTGTTGTATTTATAGAAATTATTTAAGATAAAAATATGCAGAAACTAATGTCTGGAAAGTTTTATAACTTTTCTTTATATCGTTGTGTTCCATTTTGTGCACATTCTTCCATATTATCTACGCCAGTAAAGTTTGGAGAAAGTAAGGTTTCTGTTCTAATTTTCTTGTTGGGCCGTGTGTTTTATCGAAGTATCTAAAAAACTTAAGAACATATATTGAGGAATAACTTTGTTTCATTATTCCCCATACAGCTGGAAATTTTCGTTCTACCGAAATGGAATAAAACCTTAATCACCAGGGCACCCCTATCGCTATCATTTGATCCTTTAAGTTTTGATGATTAAAACTTTTTTTGTCTCTTGAAAGTACGCAGAGGTGTGTGGGAGAACAACTGGTAAGCAACAACAGAATAAATAAAGAAACAGGGTGCTGGAATCAAGAGGTTCGAACTGTAGCTGTGAAGGAAGTATATAGCCCGAAAAAGGTGTGAAGAAGATGGCAACTACCAATGAAGTGAGGAATATAGACGGACAGAGCAGAAAAATAGAGATTGGTAGTGGTTGCAGAGAGAGAATTCAGGAGAGAGTGGTATAAGATAATGGGAACACCGGGGGGAGAAAATATAATCTACAGAATTGTAGAAGCAAGAAGAAAAGACAGATAGGATGTAGTAGAGGTAGGAATTATTAAAGATGGAAATATTTTAATTGAGGAAGAGGAAGTTAAAAGAAGAGGGAAAGAATATTTACAACTATTAAATACTGAGAATGTGTATGATGAACTGGAAAATGTTCCTCCAGTAGAATAACCAATAGTAAGCATAAGAAAGCATGAAGTTGAGAATGCTATAACGAAAGAAAAAGTAAATAAAGTTGTAGGAAAGTTAGCGGTAACAATAGAAATGATTAAGGCATTGGGAATTGTAGGTAAAGAGTAGGTGCTCACACTATTAGAAGAGATCTGGGATGTAGAGTAAATGCCAAGGGTCTAGGAAGATATTTGAATGATTGAAATGTATAAAAAGGGACGTGATAAAGGCTAAAGAGGAATAAAGCTTTTGAAGCTTGTATTCATGATACTAGAACAACGAGAAGATTGAAGTCTGAGAGATGTACAGAAGCAGTAGGTTGAGTTTATGAAAGGAAAAAGTACAATGGGTGTTATTTCTATAGTAAGGCAAATCCAAGAGAAGTATCTAGAAGGAAACAGGAAAGTTTGGATGTGTTTTGTAGATCTTTAAAAGACATATGACAGTGTTCCAAGAAGGTTAGACTATTAGTGTTTAAAAAAGAGAGGAGTACCGGAGAAGGTGGTAAGGTTAGTGAGGATGATGTATGAGGACGGAATAGAACAACTGTAAAGACAAAATATGGGGACTAAGATATTGCCTGTGGAGGTTGACCTCCATCAGAGATCAGCTCTGATTCCAATTCTTGTTCCTCGTCCTTAAAGGTACTTTGACATCTGAATTGAGGAACAACGAAGAATTATGGGAACTGATGTTTGCAAATGACCTGGTCATTATAACAAACAGAAGAATAATTACAAGGAAGGTTTCAAGTATGGAAAAGATCGCTAGAAAAAAAAAAGAATTAAATGTGAACATAAGAAAGACAGAGCTAGTGAATAGTAGTATAAAAAGACATGAAGTAAATATTCAAGTTGAAGATGGAAAAGGGCTAAAACGAAACGAGTTTAACTAGATATTATTAATATCAAAGGAGAAAGGTATTTGGAAAGCAGTGAGACGGAGTGAAAGAAGCATGGAAAAACAGAGAGAAGTAACGAGATATTTCAGATAAGAAATTGCCATTAAGGCTCAAAATTAAGATTTATAAGACAATTATCAAGACCTTCCTATTATATGGAGCAGAAACTTGAGCACTTAGAGGAAAGAGGAGGGACTGGAGGAAAGAACCAAGATGAGGATGGTGAGATGGATTGGTGGAATATCACTACTGGAAAGGAGGAAGAGTCAGGATATAAGAGGAGTACGTGATATATGTAATGTAAAGGAGAAGGCTATGGAAGCTCGTCTTAGATACTATGACCATATAGTAGTAAAGGGAGAGGTGGAACTAATCAAGAGATTTAAGAACATGCTTGTGATGTATAGGTCGTCAGAGAATGGGATGGATGAATGTGGTGAGGTGGGACGAGGGAAGAACAAGCAATGAGAAGAAAGATTGAAAAAGTTGACTCGAGTGGTCGACCCTGTAATACAGTGGGATCAATATGTGTGTGTATCTATATACTGTATATATAATGTATGCTTTAACCTTCCTGAAGCGTACAGCCTTGTAGCCAGCCATGGATTTAGCAAATGTAAACCGAATGCTACACCACTTAGCCAGGGAATTCACTTTGAGTGATTTCCTAACTTTATCTTTAACGAAAACGATGGCCTAGATAAGGCAAATTAACTATACAAGAAAGGATATAGACTGAATGTGTATAACGAACGTATTTCCAATAGAGTAACGTTTATTATGTGAGCTGGGGCATGAAGAAATGAATTATTTTTACTAAATACCTGTTAATTTTTATGGTTGATTTTGTAGTCACTCATTATGCTGTCGGCTGTAATTATTTTCATTATTACAAGCTAAGTAGCAACCCCGATTGGGAGAAGAAAGGCCACAAGGGTTCCACAGGGGAGAAGTCAATTGCGGAAATGATACTGGAATATAAAGTATAAAATGTGAAAGAAGAATAACCTAAAATAAAACGGATTGAGAATAAATTGAATCTACATTAGGTTTTGACGCCAAGTGAAAACTGAGAAATAATAATAATTCACATCAACATCTGATTGATTGGGGATTTGAAAATAATTGTTTTTATATTTTACAATTTACTGAGGATTTGAAAATAGTTGTTTTAATATTTTGCAATTTACTTGGGATTTGAAAATAGTTGTTTTAATATTTTGGTATTTACTGAGGATTTGAAAATAGTTGTTTTAAATATTTACAATTTACTGAGGATTTGAAACTAGTTGTTTTAATATTTTGCAATTTACTAGGGATTTGAAAATAGTTGTTTTGATATTTTGTAATTTACTTAGGATTTGAAAATAGTTGTTTTGATGTTTTGCAAATTACTTTGGATTTGAAAATAGTTGTTTTAATATTTAGCAATTTACTGAGGATTTGAAAATAGTTGTTTTAATATTTTAAAGATTTTTGTTTGGCCATTGCGAATTCTGCAGTATAATTTTGCTTGAAGCCAGAAATTCTTCTTGAGTGAAATTTTAGCAAACGCAAGGAACCAAAGGGCCTCTCGGAACACACAAAAATAAGCTATTCGAAGCAAAGCAGTATCTATAGAGAATCTCCTTCCCTTAGTGACTTGTCTATTGTTGTTGGGAATCAATGAAGCGTCCCAAATGTATATATAGCTGTTTGCTTTGTTCCCAAGACCTCTTCCCTCCCTCCAATCTTTTTCCCCTTTAGACTAAATCCACGCGAAATGTCTTCGGTTAACCTGGCGGCATCCAGATTCCCCATTATGCGATTTTGACATCGAGATTTCGCGATATGCTTAAGGGGAGGGACAGTACTCGTACCCTAAGGGGGGTGGTGATGGGTGTCTCTTTTGGGCACCCTGTGGATTGGGAGTGGGGGAACTATGACCACTGAAGAAACGCTTTTTAAGATGCAGACGCACTGATAAGGATTGCCTCCTTTTCCCCCATCCCCACTCCCTTATCCTTACTGCTTCAATTCCATCTCCATTTTCCCTCACTGTTACATTTTCTTTTTAATTATGCCAAGTTTCTTTCGCGGAAAATTTTCAGTTTCAATCGAAATTTTATCCCGTCCTTTGCTCATATAACTGTATGGTTGCCTTCACGTTATCCTATTGCCAATATTGGCAAAAATATTTTCAAATTGTAGTCGTGGATGAAAATGGTCATTCTCTCTCTCTCTCTCTCTCTCTCTCTCTCTCTCTCTCTCTCTCTCTCTCTCTCTCTCTCTCTCTCTCTCTCTCTCTCTCACATTAAACAATATGCCGGAATTTCACAAGATTCTAGAAATCCTTTTAGGAATTTTTCATTTTCCAGAAGCCGTGGTCGTTGGATATATGAATGACAATATCGCTGATATCTCAGAATAAAGTCAGCCTCTTTTCCCAGGCCCAACACCGCCTTAAATCTGCCCTTCCCCCAATCCCCGCCCCATTCTAACGAAACAAGACGAAGGGATTATCTTTGCTCCCAAGACTTCCTCCGGCGGGTTAACGTCATATATTGTTGGCTTCCTTTATATCGGGGACGTCGGCCGATCATTATGGAATCCAAACATGACACATATATCGAGAATAGCATGCTATAAAGGGCATAAATAACCATTTAGCTCTGGGTACCAGATGCCAAACGCGACCTAAAAGCCTTCGGAATCCATTCGCGGTATCTGAAACGTATCGGATCCGATCTCACTTAATAGAGCATTACCATTCTGCCGCTTTTTTGGGCCGAACAAAACAAGGGTATGTGAGATCAGAAACCACAATGTGAGCTTTTGTTCCTTTATTGCACATTGCATTCCAGATCTCTCTCTCTCTCTCTCTCTCTCTCTCTCTCTCTCTCTCTCTCTCTCTCTCTCTCTCCTTATCTTTGATCACGTTATGTACTTGTTCCATTATCAGCTGATTGTATCGTTTTTTATATTAGAATATTTTTATATTTCTTTTCCGTTTTTTGTTGTAGGGAGAAATATAGTCTCGAAGTTTTTGATGATTATTTGAGGTTGAATTTTTTTTTTCAACAGGTTTTAAAAGCAGATTATTTTGCGTATGATATTCATTTACTTTCGGTTTTGCTCATTCACTTTCCTCAATCATCATCACTAAAGCTATTTCTTCTGTACTTATGCAGTGATAATAGTAGTAGTGCTGATAATAATAATAATAATAATAATAATAATAATAATAATAATAATAATAATGTTGTTATTAGTGATTTTCCTAAATGGGGAATAATTGTGCACAAATTTAAAACTCAACAATCTGACAATCTTCACGGATTTTATTATTCGTAGACCTGGTATCTCTTCCTATTTGTCTTACTTATTACTGTCCTCGGGTCCCCCCATGTTTCATCAATCTTCCTCTTCTTCATTGTTCCAACTGCCTCTTTTGGTAAAGGTCCCGTTAGACTTTTCAATTTTCCTCGTTGTGTGGCATTATGTAATGTTCCTTAACATGCGCATCACACTCAGAGTTTTTCGTTATGTTTTGTAAGATATCCGTCTATTGTCTCTAAAGACGTTATTCTTCTTCTCCACTGTTGCCTGGCCTCACGAAACCCCAATGCCGCGTTTTTACTGGTACCGTGGGAAATATTAGGCTTAAGTGACGTTTGCTTTTCATTTTAGCATTCCTCTCTGTTTTGTGCAATATTTACTGAGTTTGTTGTTTTCTGCATTGTCAAGAATTTTCTCTCGGCCATATGAGAGAGAGAGAGAGAGAGAGAGAGAGAGAGAGAGAGAGAGAGAGAGAGAGAGAGAGAGAGAGAGAGGGGTATTGATAATACCAATGTACGTTCCCAGACAAATGATGACAGACAGACCCAAGGGCTCGAAGCATGTAAACTGAAAGCATAGAACTCCATATCACTCATTTTGTTATGAAGATGGACGGTAAGAAGCATGTTTTGGATTGGAAACTTGCAGTTTTTTCCTTTCGTTGGTTATGTTTTTCTTATTCCTTTTGAAAGGAGGCTTATTTTCCTGACTAGCCACTGTAACTGTCTCTATCGGTGATATTCAGCTAAAGCGATTCTTTTAAAGAATAACTAGTTCCACAGCAAACTTTAAAGTTTACATTACTTCATATGTTTTCACAACTGGGCAAAATTGGTCCAGCTTTAGAAATGATTTTATCGTGACCTCTCGAGTTTATTAGTTTTTCTGTCTTTGCTATTCTATGTTATATTCTTTTTCAAGAAGTTTTTATAATTTATCTATTCTTTACAAGATCTGCCATGTATTGAAGTCAACTAGTAATGAATTCTGCGTCAGAGAAAATCACCAATTTAAGTTCTCCTAAGCAGATTTGCCTTGTTTTTCTTCATTTTTATTCTTTACTCCAGGTATATATATATATATATATATATATATATATATATATATATATATATATATATATATATATATATATATATATATATATATATTTATGTAGTGGGTGTTCTACGAGTATTCTTGTTTCACTTTGGAAGTTACATTTTTCCGGAAGGAATTGGAAATTTATTATTTGAAGCAAAAATGCTTTACCCGATTTTTTTTTTCTTCAATGCTTAAGATTTTTTTCTTCAGAGTTCGCTGAACAAACTTACATGCTAAATACTATATATAGACCTTGAAGGGAACAAAGCGTTTATGCATAAAGCGATTGTAAATAGCACAATATAATAACAACGGGTAAGGCCAGCAATTACTTTATAATCTACACTCAGACTATATGAATAGATTTCACTTTAGAAATGTATAGAGAGAGCCCATTATAGCTATTTAACATAAGCTGAGAGATATACTGTAGTCTTTTCTTACTAGTGGAATTAGCACAAGGCTCGGCGGAACTTGAAAACAAATATTAGTGACTTTTCGTTAGCTGTTCTAGTTTGTTATTGTAAAAGAGGTTCTTCAAACAAAAAGAATAAAGTAGTTAATGTCCAAATGATAACAGGTGAGAGAGAGAGAGAGAGAGAGAGAGAGAGAGAGAGAGAGAGAGAGAGAGAGAGAGAGAGAGAGAGAGAGAGAGAGAGAGATGGTAAGGTCATTTATCAGTATATCATAGGTTTTTCGAATATGATTGAAGTAGATTGTATCAAGATGGAATAAGATGCATAACTTAATGAGGGACCACGCGATATTTGAATATTATATATAGTGCTGCTAACTGACACAAGCAAAGCGCCCCATTCCCCTGAGACTCGAATATTGGCTAAAAGAAGGAAAATTCTCAAGTTTGTTGTACCCAACAAGTGTTTGTAGCTGCATAGCATATTGCCTTATAGGCCAAGAGTTGTGTCATCGAGTTCCTAAAAATTTCTTAAGGGCAGTAACTAGATACAAGTGAGATAGCATTGCACGTTACCAGATATCGATTGGGTCAGGCTTTGAAAGAATTCTTGACGCCAAAACAGCAATCATGTTTAAAGTTTAGAGGAAAATATTTTGTGAGCACTCAAATAATCCCATGAAAACACTTCCTCGTCCATTGTCCATTTAAGGTAATTTATATTTAGATAAGAATGGACGTTATTTGGGGATTGAATTAATTTAGATATCTATGTCCTTGGTCTTTTATTGTTTATTTATGTGATTTTGTCAGATTTATCGAATTTTGTTTAAAATGATACGTTTGTGTTAATGTATGGCATAAGCGAAAGCGAAGTAATAAGCTTAAAGTATATCATTTTTATAGACCAGGAATTATAATGAAATATTTTAGCGAATGATTTATACTTCTTTGGCTAAATAATAACTATTGATGATCATTTCCTACATGCCTTGATTTTCTTGAATTTTTGTAATGCACGATTTTCCCCTTGATTTTCAAATATATCCTCTTATAAATTCTTTATTGATATTATTTGCATAGAATGTACACAATAAGCTTTAAATCAAAACATAAATTTATTTCAAGTGCTAAGAGGCTTCACTGAATTTAATCCCGATCATTCTTTATCCTTTCAGCTCTTCGGCATTCTGTGGAAATCTTTCCTTCTCTATAAACGATAGTTTTACCTTTGCAAGAAAATATCGTGGTACGAAATACTGTGTGGTCGATTTCCTAGTCTTCATCGATTTTTTCTCATGAGAATAATTATATATTCTATACTCATGAAATTGCATTATTTTTCAACGTCTAGTTGAGATTATTCTCGAAAATTACTTATTGTTTAGACATATCCTCACGATGGTTTTACACTGTGTGTTTTAATAAAAACACTATCCTTCCGTCAATAGGGTATGGCCAGGGGCCACTTTCTTATAGCTAAGTGTCCAGAGGGATTTGTCTTTTATTGGACTGCAATTCCATTATATTAGCGTATTGTTTACTACCGCCTCTGTAGGAGTCATTGGTATACTGTAAGCAGTTAAAGCTGCTCTCTCTCTCTCTCTCCTCTCTCTCTCTCTCTCTCTCTCTCTCTCTCTCTCCTCTCTCTCTCTCTCGCAATTGCGAAAGAGGTGAGAGGTAACCCCCTGCCTTTCTTCTTAGCCCCACTTCCCAGAAGCCGATAGTCATTTATATCTGCGTGGTAGGCCTAAATCAAACCTAGGACATAGTGAATGGAAGTAAAGCACCCACTTGGCTGATTGTAACTTCAAGGTTGTAAAGTTTAATCACCTCATTCATATATATATATATATATATATATATATATATATATATATATATATATATATATATATAATATATTTATATATATATATATATATATATAACATATTTATATATGTCGACATATAATTATATATATATATATATATATATACATATATATATATATATATATATATATATATGTATGTATATATGTATATATGTATATATATATGTATATATATATATATATATATATATATATATATATATATATATATGTATATATATATATATATATATATATATATATAATATATATATATATATATATATATATATATATATATATATATATATATATATATATATATATATATATATATATATACTGTATATATGCAGGGTAGTGTGTGGAAGAGATAGGATAAAATCGGGGGAGAAGTTTTTCTTTTAAAATCCTGCCGATAAACCGCTCCCCACGTGAAATACAAGACATTTGTCACGGCCATTTTCATCTTTTAACTGTTGAGACAAGATTGAATCCGCTTGTGCAGCAAACTTCCGCATGCATGTGTGGCTGTTAGTCGATATGCTAAATCCATCTTGCCCATAGCAAGTTTTCTTATGGTATATGTGACGATGCTTTATAATTTATTTATCTATGCTGACATATTTCCTCTTAGAAAAAAAAAAAAATGTTCTTAATGTGGTGTAGATAAAGTACCATTACCTTTATTTTTAGCATCGTTTAATCGCTCTTTTTAAAGCCACGAAAATCCATAAGGCACCGCGTTGACCCTCCCTGTCGCACGGCTGACCTCTTCTTCCTGACCTGACACGCCCCATTATCTCTATTATCAGTGCGAACGGCATGGTATCTCTCTTGCTGACATCTGGCGCTGTTTGGGTCTCCAGGAATGAGGTGATGTCACCATATCTTTATAAGGGAACTTGGAATCTAGCCTCAGATAGCTAGGCGTGTGTGTATATCTACCTACAGTATATATGTGGGTGTGTGTGACAGTAAATGCGATGTGGAAGTTTCGGAATACTTGCGGGTCAACAAGCATGGTGTATGGGGGAAAGCGCAAATTGTTATTATTCCTATGTATTTCTATATGAACACGTACTTAATATTTATACAAGTCCTTTTATAAAATTCGTCTGCCTTTGTATGTTTGGGTAGCAACTGTCTTAGTATAATAGTAAATATGTATTACGTATATATTTATGCGTCTGTTTATGATTTGTCTATCCTAGAAAGCTAATCTGCGTTCTCTAATTTTACCTGTATCGTTTAAATCGATTGTAACGTTCTTTATTCATGATGTTTTGGCCAATAGGTTTCTCTGGCATCACGAAATTTCAGAGGAATTCGAATGGAATTTAGTGGGGGTTCCTAAATCACAAAAGTTCGGGTGTAATGCTAATGGCCTTTTCTGCGATGGTGTTTGGGTAAGATTGCTATTAAACTGTTCGTGAATTCTGATGGCTGTAGAATGGCAGGCTTTACGACCCTCTTTTTATAGGACAGAACTTTTAACGTATAATTGTAGATGACTAGTCTCTCTCTCTCTCTCTTCTCTCTCTCTCTCTCTCTCTCTCTCTCTCTCTCTCTCTCTCTCTCTCTGTATGGTATAGAAATTCGAACCAAAGGGGAAACACCTTTTAAACCTATTCCTGTTCTCTATGTGATAGCTGCTTCAATATTAGAGTAAAGAAGTCAAGCGAATTGTTTTTTCAAAAGGCCTGTTCTTTACAGGTGTAACGTCCCATCATCCTCCATGGAAACTTTTCATGAATAATTTCTTTTGATTTTGATTCTTCATTTTGTTAATGTTAGCAATATTTTCCCAGGTTTTTTTTATGTGGTGGTGGTTTGTGTTGTCATTGAAAACTTTTATAGTAGTATTCTAGGTAGGTTTACTACTAAATTTTACGATAAGATAATGTAAGACGTTATTTAAAGATGTTAAGAGAAAAAAAGTCCCATACTAGTTGAGAAGCAAGAATATGAATATCATTTATTCTTTTTTCAATAAAAGTCGTCCGGTAGAAAATATATTCCTTATCTCATAAGAAAAGTTTTGGCGTAAGTTAAGGCTCGGTTTACATGAAACGTGAAATCTCGGTTTTAATGAATGCGATCATCCATTTCCTTTAAGAAATCAGAGAGAATAGTCTTTGTTTTGGGGACTTCTCTCCGGGTACAATTTCTATTGCAAAAGTATGATTTATTTCTCTTCGTCGAAATTAGGATGTGTTGGTTGCCGAAAATGGTTCCTATCTTGATCTCTATCGTACTGTGCAACACATTTCACATGATTGAATGCGTTGCCTTCGTTTCTTGGTGTGTTTCTGGGACGACTCCTTTATATTTTCCCGTTTCATTTAATATTTGGAATTTTCTTCCCCGAAGTTGAATCTTTTCGCCTGCTCTCCGTATTAATGGCTGTCCTGGTGTAAGTCTCTCTCTCTCTCTCTCTCTCTCTCTCTCTCTCTCTCTCTCTCTCTCTCTCTCTCTCTCTCTCTCTCTCTCTTGTATATAGTAAACTTGTTGCTCTTGTGATCAAATTCTTTTTATAATTTGATAGAGGTTTTGCACCGTATTACAGACTCTATATGTGCAGTTTTATTTTTCTGTTGGTTTCGTCCATTTGCCTTTACTCCAATTTCTCATTTAAATATTTACTGCTGTTAAACGTACAGGATAGAACTAGGTCAGAGGCTTCAAGATTTACAAAAACGATGAAATTTTCAACATAGTGAAGGATTGTTAGTTATTTTTTTCTCTTAGCTTTTCATTCCTCCCGTTTATGACAATTGTTTGAAATGGAGACCATGGGAATTCTGTTCTGAGGTCAGAGTACCAACAATTCCTTTTAGTTTTTTTTTTTTTTTATCGTCGATTTATTTATCTGTGTTTCATGTTCTTGTACGACTCATTTCTTGGCGACTTTAATCCTAGGATACTTTCCAGTCTTGCATGGTCAAGAATTGTTCTACATCTCTTACGGGTCTTTTCTTTACAACTAGTATTCTATCGTGATTACGCAGGTAAAGGCAGAGGCGGGCGGATATTTGAATTTGAAATATATTGATTGTAATGATCTATCATTTCAGACAAAGCTGAAAGTGGTTTTCATCCGTCTCTGAAGGGTCTGATTGTAATCAGAGTACTGTATTTTAAATTCAAGTTTCAGCCTGCTCGACCTGCACCTACCGGATCGCCGTGGTTGTTAGAAAGGGCAAGACACCTGCATTTTCTTAATCATAAATTTCGCTGTGCAAAATAAAACAATACTGATGTTGATAAAAAGAATAACATATTCTTACCCTCATAGATATTTTGTAGATTTGTTATATTTAATGTAGGGGTTTACGGGCACGCACGAATATATATATATATATATATATATATATATATATATATATATATATATATATATATATATATATATATGTGTGTGTGGTGTGTGTGTGTGTGTGTGTGTATATATACACATTTATATAGATTTATATATATATGTATATATATATATATTTATTTATTTATTTATATATTTATGTATATTAATGAAATTTGCATAAATTTGTTCCTGGTTTTCTGGTCCAACATTCTCTGCTGCTTGCCTAGCTTCACTGGTTAAAGTGTAATTTAATATTTATTCATTCAAATACGGTAGTCCGTGTTATTGGTGAAATTCTGTACTTATTAAGTGTAAGGTTGATGTTTATTAAATGGTGAGTTAGTTTATATAAATATATATATTGCAAATACTCAGCATTGTCCTTTCCTTACGATATTTGGAACGGATATATAGATTTTATCCCCATGAATACCATATCAACATTTTGTTCTCAGAACTATTAAAATCGTCTTGTATATGAGAAATTTGTTCTCCTAAGAAGATTTCATTGAGTAAAGGCGGCTATTTGACGTCATATATCTTTAAGAGGCGATAAGCTGAAAGGTCAGAATATTGTCGTAAGTCGGTGCTCTTCCTGAACACTGATGGTGATGTACCTTGTTCGTTTTATGTCTCAGAGATAACATTATTCACGTTTTAATTTCTCTCTCTCTCATCTCTCTCTCTCTCTCTCTCTCTCTCTCTCTCTCTCTCTCATCTCTCTCTCTCTCTCTCTCTCTCTGACATACTATGTTTTATGTACTCATAAGCAAATATTATTATATTATAGGACGTTTTTTAAGAACTCTAGATGTACGAACCCTGCATAGTTACCCATCTCCTATTAGTCTAGTATTTGGAAATTAGAAGCGGGTAAAGAGCAGACAGTTTTTGAAAATGTCTAAGCTATTATGTGGTATACTTTGCATGTATAGCAAATTTTTATGCAAGTAATATCTGCTGTAAAGAGCTTAGTTCAATAATTCTTCATATCTTGATGCATGGTACCTCTTACCTTGAATTCAAACACTCACTATTACTGTAATGCATCAATCTAACCAATGCTTCGGATTCGCTGTTTTTCTTTTTGGCTTTATGAATTTTTCTTCGTCACATTCACCAATTTTCATTTCCAGAAGGAAGGCTGACCACAATAGTTGACCCCTTTTAATTAGATTTTTTTTCCTTGTATACTAATTTATTATCCAACTTTTTTTTCAGTTTTGGTAGTTGTCTCTTTTACTAAATATCCTCATGATTCTACCTTCCACAATATTGGCTATCAATTACCTACACGAGTCCACCTTTTATAGCTTTCATTACACATTCTAAACAACTACTACTGCTACGATTAATGCTATTATTGTTGTTATTATGGAATTTGTGTATAACACTTAAGAAACACTTGTTTTCGACCCTTTTTTTTTCTTCCGCAATTTCTTACCATTTTCCATCAACACTTCTTTTTGCAAACATGAACTATTTCATTTACCTTGCAAGCGCGCATCTCTTACTCCACCAAATAGTTTCTACATCTTTTGCTCTTCCCCAACTTTATTTGATAATATCTTTTACCAATATGCTTCAGAGCCTCGAAAACATAACACATCCTTATATCCTAAATACTTAAGGGCCAAACCACTTACCTTCCAAGTTACCTTCTTAGTTCTTACTCTTGCGCAAGTTTCACTTTTATCGTGTTGAAGTTTAATCGCCCTTAAACGATGAATTTCTGGCCTTATATGCTTATGAGTCAACATTTGGTCTTTTATATTTACGGAACAATTTTTATTTTTCAACATTAAGCTGTTCCCCTAGCATGTTAAGGCTCCAGAGTACAAAAAATTCACAACAGTCAATAATTACTCTCATATATATATATATATATATATATATATATATATATATATATAATATATATATATATATATATATATATATATATATATATATATATATATATATATATATATATATATATATGTCTGTGTGTGTGAGTTGGCCGTTTTTGTATATTATGTATTTTATTGATGAATACGGGTGAGTGAAGAAATTAAAACCTTCCTTATAAGTAAAAAAGGTATAAGGCCAAGTCAAAATAAATAGATAGACGAGAAGAGGAAATAATGAACAGAGTAGAAAAGACAGGAAAAAAAGATGGTGGAATCAGTAAGAGACGGACGAGGCCCAACCCTTGACAGAAAGAGGATTGTAGAGAATAGTTAAAGAGCTCCATCAATTTGCATAACTGAAAAGCGGTACCATTAAACCTGCAATAAAGATGACCTGAATGTAAACGCAAGATCCTTTTCCTCATTTTTTTCTGTCTCTGGGATTGTCCTGGCTCTTAACATATCCCTTATTCACGACACGTTCAGGCGTTTTGTTAGTTCGTTGAACCTTTGATTTTAGTACCTTTTTCAGGGTTATATATTTTCAGAGCTTACTCATTTGTCTTTGATAGCATGGGGTCTTTGATTAGTATATACGATAATGTGATGAGTTTGTAGGGCAATACAATTTATATATATATATATATATATATATATATATATATATATATATATATATTTATATATATATATATGTATATATATATATATATATATATATATATATATATATATATATATATATTTATATATATATATATGTATATATATATATATATATATATATATATATATATATATATATATATATATACACATATATATACACATATATATAACATATCTTTATTCGTTTCTGTCCTGGCCATTTTCATCACTACGCTGGCCACTGTGGATTGATGATGGTGAGAGACCATATATATATATATATATATATATATATATATATATATATATATATATATATATATATATATATATATATATATATATATATACATATATATATATATATATATATATATATATATATATTTATATATATATATATATATATATATATATTATATATATATTATGTATGTATGTATATTTGTATATTGTGTGTCTACTATGCTTATGACGTAAGTACGTTGAGATCTCAGCGCCTTCCATAATCCATTTGGAAGATACAATCAGCTAATGTAGCCTAGTGATTGAGTGGTACAACTCTTTGCTCACGTCTTTTAGGCTCGTGATACTCCTCGCCTACTGGCCACCAGTATACCCGGCTTTAAATGTGCACCAGATTTGTTAGGACACGAAAAATGGAGTGTGGCTAGCAATCACACCTCGAAAGGCTTACTGAAGCTGCACCCTTCTGGCACTATATATATATATATATATATATATATATATATATATATATATATATATATATATATATATATATATATATATAT
Source organism: Palaemon carinicauda (assembly GCF_036898095.1). Classification (NCBI taxonomy): domain Eukaryota; kingdom Metazoa; phylum Arthropoda; class Malacostraca; order Decapoda; family Palaemonidae; genus Palaemon; species Palaemon carinicauda. The sequence continues at coordinate 57,463,436 of NC_090751.1, forward strand.
ATATATATACACATCATACATACATACACACACACAATCTTGCGTGTTTGTGAATCTATATTGATGTGGGAAACTGTTTTAATATGGAGCCTTTTTTATTCATATTAATTTCTATATGGTTTGGTATTCATGCTATTTTTATTTTTTACTAAAAGAAATTTGCAGATTTCCGTTATATGGGAGAAGGAGGTTGCCTGATGGTTGCTATGTATTCATTTGATTTAATAATACATTTATTTTTATTCATATCTTTTTGAAAACAAAAATGTTGATGAGATAAACCTGCCAGCTTGGGGCAGGCTCTTCTTTGGTCACCTTGCCTTCTGGTGATTCTTGATAAAGGCCACCATTAGTATTCTTAGTAATTAAAGATAATTACATGTCACGTCCAAAGCTCAGAAAATCTCGAAACACATTTATGGAGCAGAAAAAAACTGACCCACCCTCTCCTTACCCTTCCTGCCCTTCATGGGCTATTAACGATGCATTGTAATGTCGGTTATAGGATGCTCAAACGCTATATTCTGAAGAAGGGGAGAAAAAATGCATCCTTTTGTAATATTCTTAGTTTGTCAATTTTTTTCCTTTTTTATTAATTTAGGAACATACAAACCCAAATCGTTGAAATCATTATCCCAGAAGCCTTTAGAAGCTCGAGAATATTTCCCTAAGCACATGGGCATAAATATTTACATTATTGGTGCTACCACATGGGGATGCCTTAAGGCTTACAGAATTTATAGCCGCAATAACTTTCTTAAGCGCTGATAACTCCTAAAGTTTTTATCTTATGAAAGTTGTCTTATCTAAATAAGTAAAACAAATCAATTCTGCATATAATAATGATTTCATTATTATCTATAATCCATTTTTTACGATCAATGTAGTTTAGCTCTGATTTATATAAATATATCAAGTTTTCTATCACTAGTGTTTAGAAAAAAAAAAAAAAAAATAGGAAGGCATGCTCGCATCAGCATCGATTTGGTATGAAAATGAGTTGCAGAAGAAATGTACAACTTTTACCTGAAAGAATGGTGAAAGTGAGTGGTGGAAGAAAGATATGATCGTAAGCAAAAAAAAAAAAAAATTAAAAAAATCACAAAAATCTTCACCTTGCATAGTACATTAATAGCTTCTAGTTTTTCATGCCAAAGTAGAAACCGTAGTTGGCATACTGTAAATGAAGTTATTTGCAGACAGTAAGTTACCTTGGAGTTGACAATTCCTCCATTTTTTCCATTGCTTAGTATCAAATGTTATTTTCTACTTTATGAACTTTTTTATGTATGAAGCATAAATTTGTTGTAGTGCAAGAAAATACAAAAAAGGTGGGTTGATTGTTTAATGCGTATTATCATATGTATTTGTGTGTGAGTATATATATATATATATATATATATATATATATATATATATATATATATATATATGTATATATATATATATATATATATATATATATATATATTCTATTTATAAATACTGTATATATGTATATATGCTCATAAACGTGCATATATTTGTGTCTCTCTCTCTCTC
>NC_090751.1:57469977-57472477 GCF_036898095.1 Palaemon carinicauda
GATAGGTTTATTTTCTCCACCTCATTGCAAACTGTTGCCGAATATGGATTAGTTTTCTTAAAAAAGACTTCAACAATTTTTGGTGAATGCTAGATTGTCTCTAATCTTCCTTAGATATTTATATGTAATTTTGCGTAATTTTGCGTTTTTTTTTTTTTTTTTTTTTTTTAATAAATGAACTCATTTAGGATGTTTAATGTTGATATTGATATGATTCCGTTATTGTTGGATAAAGAGAAGAATTAGTGATTTCATTAATGGCAACCAAAGGGTTTTTATTACGTTTACTAATCACTTAATCTTTGAGTACTTGTGTTTTATTACCTTACCGAAATAAAGCAGTCGAATTATACTGGTGCTTTAAATGACTTAAGTGATAGTTGGAACACTCACAACTGAATACTTATAAATATATTTAGCATTTTAAAGAATTTTTAGAAGTAGTTGCTAGGAATAACAATTTTTTTTTACAAAGATTTCAAAGATTAGAGCTATATGTCGGATGTACAATAAACTTGAGAAGCAAATGATGACTCAAATAAAGATAGATGAAATGTACTGGAAGTCAACAATTATAAGATCAATTTGGTATGCTTATACTGATGTTTATTGTTAGATGGGTTGACGTCGGGGTTCACCAGAGCCGTTAGTGATAATAGTAGAAGTTCTTAGGGATTCTATGATTATGGAGGATGTATGGAAGTTGGTTAAGTTAATGATTTTATTATAATGCCTTAATCAGAATATGGACTGAAAAGGAAAATGCATGAAATTTAAGATTATTTTCAAATGGGTAGGTTGAAGGTGGATGTAAGTCCACCTGGATCAATGATGTCTAAAAATATTAAAAGATCTGATTTACTACCATTTTCAAGTGATAAATATCTAAAACAAGAAGACATCTCAGATATTTTAGGCAAGGAATAGATATTTAGACAGAACACTGGGTTATACCATAACACCGGTTAAATATGTACAACAGTGTGTTTAAATTATCAGCTGATTATTTCGTTGTTTTATTTATAGCCAGGTGATGAAGTGGAATTTTGAAAGAAAGGAAACTTCTCTCCAGAGGATTTTAACCGTTTTTTTTTTTTTTAACTACTGAGTAAGTAGAGAGAAAAAAAATATGCTTTAGTGTTGTAAACCTAAACAAACCGACTAAATGATAGCTGACAGATTAAGAAATTTTATTTCTTAATAGATGGATGTCGATCAATGGTGACAAAAGCGCTTGTTAAAAGAGTGCATATTTTCGCGTCGTTGACTAGCACATTTTAGGAGCTCAATAACTAATAAAAAAAACGTGGAGTTGTCTCTTCTCTTGATATGGTGTGATGAGGTTGAGTGTTATATTGCTGACTAATTAGGTATTTAAGAGTTTACATGTCTGTGAAATTGGGGGTTCTGAAATAACGTTTAACGTTTTTTTTCAGTTTTCATTTAGTCTGTAAAAGGACATAGTTAATGGGATTTGTTATTGTTTGTGCTACTCGTCTTGAAACCGGTTTTTCTACCCACTTTTTTCTATCTCTCCCTCTTTCTTATTATTTTAAATGATACCGTAATGTAGGACTTAATTAATGAGATATTTTACTTGAGCATTCTGCTCTTTTATTATACCTTTCTTAAAAGTCTCTTCATGAAAATTAATTTCAATTTTAACTTCATCTTTTGATTATATATTTTTCTTTCTAGTACCTTCAGGTAACCCCTCACCTGCTCGGGTAATAAAAGCATTTACCTGTCCATTAGGGAAGACTTTTCATTTAAACTCCGGTAGATAAACTCAGCAAAGCCCGAACGAATCTTGGTTATTTCGAAACGAATGTAACCTGCGTCCTATCTTCTTCTTTTCCTTAAATTTACTTATGAGAAATACCGACACGTGAGAATGATGCCTGACTCTAATTGATGCGAAAATAATGCTCTAAATGACGATGTTCAAGAGGAATTACAGCAAAGCAATGGCTGTTTTGAAGTCGCCACTCGTGGGTGTAAGTACTTGGATGGAATTAACCATCGAGGGACTGATATCTCTGTTATTACCTAGAATAGCCATGTTCTGATGAAAGTTTTTAATACACGAGAGCTTGTTTCTGTTATTCTTTCTGTATTTCTCTTTCCCAGTCATTTTATACATGTCTCGATTCTCCCTGTTAACTATGAGCGTCTTCATGATCGATTACGAGATGGAATTATAGCATAAAAGAGTCATGTTCTTTAATTTATAGGGGTTGGTTATGATAGCCAACTTGATTATGACTCACGAACACTTCGGCCCGAAGATTTCCTGTTTTGTATTTCTGGCTGCATATTTACAGAGTTCATGGGGAGCGCAGAGAAGATGATTTAATTAAAGTTTTCAAATATATGTAAGTATATTTTTTCATTTTATATATATTTATATATATATATATATATATATATATATATATATATATATATATATATATATATATATATATATCTCAAATAAGCCATATATATTAATACATTA
>NC_090751.1:57474977-57477477 GCF_036898095.1 Palaemon carinicauda
TAAATTGCTTAACGGAGTGAATGAGGATACATACGTTTAACCTACGTCCTACGTCCGTTGTCATTCAAGACTAATTCTCTATTGCAAAATCTTCTTTGGTGCCTTGAGGAAAATAAAATTGAATCATTTTGATAAAAGTGGACGTATTTTAAGGTCCTTGTGTGTGAGTGTGTGTGTATACGGACTTGCGTAAGCGCATAAGAAATGGATGGAAGGTAGAAAGGAGATAACCCTCGACTTTGGTGTGGAAAAAAAGGGGCCCCAGAAAAAAAAGTAGTGAGGGTGCCAAATACAGGGTATCGATGGGCAGGGGATTAAAAGAGGTGTGAATAGTTGTTGAGTGTAGAGATCGTGCGTGAAATGAATAGTTATGGGGTAATGGAAGTCCCTTCTCGTACAGGAGGAATTTCTTTCTTTCCAATATTGGCTGTGGGTGGTGGGAGTTGTGAAGGCACTTGGTCGGAAAATGTTAAAACCCCCATCGTGCTGGTTGGCGAATAAATCTGATTTAGGACAGGTTTGAAGGCCAGAGTCAATGATTGGAAAAACAGAGAAATGGAGCTTTCTCTTATTTTTTATCAATTTTGTTAGTATTTCTTTCCTAAAATGCACTGCTTGACGCCAAGTATAGAATAAGCTGAACTTCTGTGCTAGATGTTCTGCTGTCGTTTCCTCCCGTTGGCCTTCACCAAATAGGGAATGAAAAAGAATCACAGAAATTAAAATTAACGACAAAGTGTTTTTCAAAATGAATTCTATTGTTGAAAGCCACTGAAGAGAATGAATAATGAACAGGAAATGAGTTGGCCTAGAGAACTGAATCAGATCTAAGAATGAAAATTAAGTCTTTATGGATGGAAGACTTTGAGCAGTGGCAATTGCTTATTTAAACCAGGAAATTAGGACCATTTGGGTATTCTTTTATGAGATAACGCTCGTGAATGGAATGAAGTGGAAGTCAGCAGAAATAATGGGATTGTGCAGCGGAATGAATTTGATATATATTCTTTCTATTTATTTTTCATCTAATTTTTTTGCTTTTCTTAACCTCCCCTGAGTCCTCATTAGTCCAAGGGATCTTCCAAAATTAGAGTTATCTTCCAGTGTCATGGGTTTTAAGGAGTGACCCGCAAGACTAACAACACATTCGTGAAAAGTAATTTTTCGGCAGAATTGTCTTGGAGGTCTGGCGAATGTCTTGGTCTAGTGTGGGGGAGAGGGAGTGGGAGGAGGGGTTATGGAAAGCCGAAGAAGGGAAGATCGTTTGGAGACGGTGGACTTTAGGATTGAGAATCCCCGAAGAAAAGGTAATTGTAGATCGTGACTCTGAGGAAGAAGCTGTAACATGGGATGTGAGTGTTTAAGCTTTGTTTCTCAGTCCAACGGAAATGTGTATATATATATATATATATATATATATATATATATATATATATATATATATATATATATATATATATATATGTGTGTGTGTGTGTGTGTATATATATATATATGCATATATATATATATATATATATATATATATATATATATATATATATATATATATATGTGTGTGTGTGTGTGTGTGTGTGTGTGGGCCTGTATATATATATATATATATATATATATATATATATATATATATATATATATATATATATATGTATATATATATATATATATATATATATATATATATATATATATACTGTATACAATATCCGATCACGCCCACTTATCCACGTAGGGGGAATCGGAGTAGTCACAGGGTGCACCACCCTGTGACTATCCTTCTTAAATATTTAGCCGTCATTTTTGACAGGCCGCGTACAATAGTATATACAGTATATATGATCACCATGTGCCTTTTTCTTTGTTGCGGGTTGCCCCGGAAGGCATTAGAGCCTTTTTGCTCTCATCAGGTCTTTTGGATTCAGGGTGACTTTTCACTATTAATCTGTGGAGTTGATGGTTCTAGAGGAAAGAAAAACTGACAACGCAACAACGTAATTATTGATACATTTGTTTTACATTACATTTCCATAACATTTTCTGTTTCGTGCAACTTTAACGAAGGCAGTTGCTACGCTCTTAAGGCCATTGCGTAATCATGGATAAAACTGCTATGCATCAAACTTCCATAACATAATCTGTTCCCCTTTTATCACAACATTATTTACCCCTATATTATATTCAATTTTGTTCCCGGTATATGTGTGTGTTTTGTAGTACTTATGATGAAATATATTAATTTGAGAATTTGTGAAGTTTTGATAAATATAAAAGGTACGCTTTATCTATTTATAAACTTTATACCTTCTCTGCTGTGTATTTTTAGGTCACTTACATCTGCTTGTCATTTGATAGCTTAATTTGGAACATAATTAGAATTTAACTAAATCATTACGGTCATTGGTTTAATGACATCGAGAGAGTAACAATCGTAGAGTGGTTGGTCTTATATATTACAATGTGACCATTTTAATCATTGTTTAAAACTTATAAATTATAATTT
>NC_090751.1:57482477-57487477 GCF_036898095.1 Palaemon carinicauda
AAAAGATTCTTGGCATCATGAAAACTATGACAATTCAAAAATATTTTTCGTAATGTCTTGGTTGTGATAGGATTGCAAAATGGATAAATAATGATTTTATAGATAGCATCTTACTTTCCTCAGCTGGAAGGAGATTGCAGAACTTAACAGATGAATTTAAACAGAACATTCATGATGTGTAGCTTATCACAATCAAAATTGTATTTACATATTCTAGTGTATATTATGTCGCTTTTTTCTGAATTTAGATTTATTCAGTTTTCCTAACCACATCATACATTGCAAATCTAGCTGTGACCTAATTTGTGTCTTAATTTTAGGTTAGGACTTTTTCCTGGTAAATATCAGATATTAGTATTAGCATAGCCTATATCAGAGCTTTCGAAGACCGACAATCTCCTATAAGGCTGAGGTATCCACCTCCTTACCTCCAACAAAAATAAAATGAGACAAGGTGCGGTATTCATAAAGAAAAGGATATGCTTATACTTGCAAATTATGAAGGAAATCCTTCTACTTGTATTCATAAACATTTCATGTAAAAGCTTCTACTTTTAGAGCAAAAGCATATCCTTATAATCACATAAAAGTAAATGGTTATACATAAAGAAGACCCTTTACTTCATATAAAGAGCATATGCTTCGAAAAAGCTGAGCCTGGTCAGTCGCAGACTGCAGTTCGGAGAGAAAGGTTGTTCTGTCCGATTCTCAGCACGATGGCAGATTTTGTGGATGTGAGGCATGTTAAACAATACATGCCCCGTTTAGCCACACTTGATCGTGATTTCAAGATATTATTCCGTTTTGAAGAACAAAATGTACAATGGCTTTCGGACAGATATGTTGTCCACACCTTGAATCTCGATGAAATATCAAGGTTAAGCCATAACTTGGTGATATGCATCTTACATTTGCTTTTGCATGTATAAACAGTTGGGAGAATACGAAGGCTGCTGTATTTAGGGATGTATGTATGTACAAACAGTATATATGTATGTATGTATGTATGTATATATGTATATATATATATATATATATATATATATATATATATATATATATATATATATGTGTGTGTGTGTGTGTGTGTGTGTGTATGTATGTGTACAGTGCATGCAAATATACTGTATTCATATAATATATAAATAGTCGTGAGCAGACAGAATGCCTAATGACAAAATGCCTAAGGGCAAAATGCCTAATTCATCAACACGGACAAAATGCCTATTGGACAAAAGGCCTAACATGCAAATAGGATGTTAAATATCCAAGGGACTCAAGGATAGAATAAAACTTGTAACAAAAGTGCTTTTATTTTGCAATTACTATTAAAAACATAATGCAGACTAAATAAAATTAGTTATCTTTAAAAGCATAAAACAAAATTAATACGAATTTAATAAAATTCACAAATTATGTGCTATTGCCCTTAGATATGATAAACCTTCATCTTTATTGTACGTTGCATGAATTTTTTTGATCCGTTCATTTACTCGAATGTATTTCTTATTTAACTTGTTTGTTCAGTTTTGAGTTTTTATACAAGCTTAGAGAGAGTTGGGTGAGTAATTGAAACTCTCTTGTTAAAAGCTTCTTGTTAAAAGCTTGGTGCCATCCTTCTAGAGAGTTCGTAGTTCTTGGCAAATTAGATTCTATTCTATGGTACGTATTCCACATGTGAACATCGAAGGTTGGTCGTCTTCGTCTACCTCTCTGAACTATTCCGAGCCATCTAATTTCAAAATATTCAAAGAATTCACTTAAAATTTCGTCAGTTTCGCTGTCAATTGAACTCAAAAAGTTTGTAAAAAGATATCCTTCAAATATTAGTTTTTTTCCTCCTTTGTTACTCGCGATGATTTCCATTTTGGTGTGACGGGATTTATTACAAAAATAGAAATGATTGTTTGAAGAAAAGTAGTGTAAATTTTGTCTTTTTTTAAAGTGAAAAAGAAAAGTAAAATGAAGAACATTTTGTTGGGTAGTTAACACGTTTTCACAGTCATTCAAACAGACAACACAGTTATTAGTTTATTTAGTCTTTAATATGTTTTTAAGAGTAACTGCAAAATAAACGCATTTTGAATATTAGGCATTTTGTCCAATAGGCAATATGTCTGTTAGGCATTTTGTCCAATAGGCAATATGTCTGTTAGGCATTTTGTCCGTGTTGATGAATTAGGCATTTTGTCCATAGGCATTTTGTCCTTAGGCATTTTGTCATTAGGCATTCTGTCCTACTACCATAAATAGTTTATATATATATATATATATATATATATATATATATATATATATATATATATATATATATATATATTATACATATATGTATTTGTATGTATATATATATATATATATATATATATATATATATATATATATATATATATATATATATATATTATATATATGTATATGTATGTATATTATATATATATATATATATATATATATATATATGTATGTATATATATGTCTGTGTATATATATATATATATATATATATATATATATATATATATATGTACATATATACATCGTATAAATATGCATATGAACACAGAATATTCATATACTGCAAAAGCTTATATACATGCATGTATATACACATACTGTATATAAACTATATATATGTGTGTGTATATATATATATATATATATATATATATATATATATATATATATATATATATATATATATATATATATATATCGATTCGTACCAGAAATAGATTGTTCTAAATCCCAAACCTGAAATAATTTAGCTGAAATCAACTATTTCAATTCGGTTTGCTCTAAATCCCAAACCTGGAATAATTTAGCTGAAATCAACTATTTCAATTCGGTTTGCTTTAAACCTCAATTACCCTTCACCCTTCGTCCGGGTATCTTAAAGTTTCCTTCAAACTGCAAAGTTGAACGTTTAGCGTCTTCAAAACTTTTCAACTCAAATCCATAAATCAAATCACGTAGTTTATTATTATTATTATTATTATTATTATTATTATTATTATTATTATTATTATTTTTATTGTTGTTGTTGTTGTTATTATAAAACAAGAATGGAATTTTTCGCGAATCCTAAAAGAATTCGGAAGAAAATCTTCTCGGATTTCCAAATAGCTTCAGAAGAAATAGCCATAGACTTAGCATGGAATTCTGAATGCCTCCAGAACGGAATCTCAGAACGGTATCGGAAGAAAATTTTCCCGGATTTCCAAATGGCTTCAGAAAAATAGCCATAGACTTAGCATGGAATTCTGAATGCCTCCAGAACGGAATCTCAGAATGGTTTCGGAAGAAAACTTTCCCGAATTTCCAAAAGTCTTCAAAGGACATAGCCGTATACTTAACATGGATTTCTGAATGACTCCAGAACTGAAATTTTCAGGAGCAGTCCTGAACAACTCCTCCCCGAGCTTCAAATGACTTCTGAAGACCTGATCTTCATTTTTTCAAACGTAGCCTGCAACACCTCACATGATCTTTATGTAGCTGGCGAAATCTAACCAAAGAATTGCTCGTCAATAGGAGTAAGAGGAAATGAGTTGATGACTGGGAGAAGGATTTCACTTAACTCACAGAGATCGCGTTCTGGCGGAATAGGAAGCTGCCAGTAAGAATTATGTGTTTCGTCTTCAGAACACCATCAACTACAGATGGTTTTGGTTGCTGCCGAAGTTGCCGATCGTTCGTTTTATATCGCCCGACCTATAGAAAGATACGGGATCTTCCGTTGGCAGCTGAGCTTTGAAGATCATAATGTATGCGCCTTGAAGGATCTTTTGCTTGGCCTTTTGTGACGATGTCTTATTAAAGGAGACTCTTGGAAAAAGTACGAGGCTTTGTATCGGTGCAAAAACGGATTGCGGGGAATGAGGATGGAGGCAGAATGGTTCAACTGAACGGTGAGTGACGTGTAGTTCTTCAACAGGATTGTCCCAAAATTCGCCATTGAAGTAAGGACATATCCAGACGACATTGGTAAATATATCATGTTGCTTGTCATTTACTTTGGCATGATAGTGTATGCGGAGAAATCGATAGTATTCATCTCTTTACTCATTGCCCAGATAGGTAAAGAATAAATGCCTTCGATTTCCTTGAGGAATCTGACGAAGTGAGGACTCGCGGCACTGAAATCTCTTTTGAATTCTAGAAGGACACTGACGAACTAAGGAAAAGAGACAATAAAATCTCGAAAGAAACAGATAATCTAATGAAAGAAGATCTTGAAAACTAGAAGACAGGAGAGAACAGCGAAGAGGAGCCTCTAATGCCAGAAGTAAGACACCTAAAAATAGAGAGCCTCTAATGCTAGAAGTAAGGCACCTCAAAATATAGATCGAAGACCCTCTAATGCTAAAAGTATGGAACCTAGAAATATATGTCAAAGAACTTCTAATGCTAGAAGTGTCGGAGCTAAAGAGAGAGGTCAAAGAACTTCTAATGTTAGAGGTGTGGGAGCTATAAAGAGAGGTCAAAGAAATTCTAATGCTTGAGGTAAGGGAGCTGAAAAGAGGTCAAAGAACTTCTAATGCTAGAAGTGTGGGAGCTAAAAAGAAGTCAAAGAACTTCTAATGCTAGAGGTGTGGGAGCTAAAAAGAGGTCAAAGAACTTCTAATGCTAGAGGTGTGGGAGCTAAAAAGAGGTCAAAGAACTTCTAATGCTAGAGGTGTGGGAGCTAAAAAGAAGTCAAAGAACTTCTAATGCTAGATGTGTGGGAGGTAAAAAGAGGTCAAAGAACTTCTAATGCTAGAGGTGTGGGAGCTAAAAAGAGGTAAAAAAAACTTCTAATGCTAGAGGTGTGGGAGCTAAAAAAAAGTCAAAGAACTTCTAATGCTAGAGGTGTGGGGGCTAAAAAGAGGTCAAAGAACTTCTAATGCAAGGGGTGTGAGAGCTCAAAAGAGGTCTAGGAACTTCCAATGCAAGGGGTATGGGAGCTAAAAAGAGGTCAAAGAACTTCTAATGCAAGGGGTGTGGGAGCTAAAAAGAGG